>NC_134570.1:158297766-158512766 GCF_050947875.1 Dermacentor variabilis | reverse complement strand
CGTACAACGCCGACGGCATTGCCACGAAATTTCACTCACCCGTAATCCGAGTGCTGGCGGTTAAAATCCGAGCAGCCGGCCGTCGGACGAAAAAAGAAGTAATTAATCCAGGCTCGCGGGTAAATCGCGCACAGACAACAACCAATATTGACAGCAACACAGTCGTTAATCCCCACTCGAGAAGTCAACCGAAGGCACCAGCGATCGCGTCGACGACTGCGTAATCCGGAGGGCGACGGGTGGTGTGTCGCTGCTGACAGCAGTTCGTCCGTCGGAGGAACTGCAACACTCCCGCGCTGCTTTGAAGCCACGCACCGAATGCCGGGCCACTCACTCCGGTTCGAGCTGAGAGCAGCAAGTGTGTGCCGTCCACTTCTCTCCTCTACTCTTTCCCAGCCACACACACCTGTTCGCCGAGAAAGAAGGTTTTCGAGGCGAGGAGGCCTACGCGCAAAGCGGCGGAACTTGCGCAGATTCGATTCACAAGCCTAGCGCAACCACTGGGGAGAGCCGAGCGGTGCAGAGCGGCAGACGCCGCGGCGGGGCGCTGCGGTCAGGAGTCCAGTTCATACTCCCGGGGGAGCTGGGATTTGCGGAGGAACGCAACCGTAGAGGTAGCGTAACGACCGCGATTTAACTGTAGGCGCTCTATAGCTGTAGCTTCAATTAAGAAGTAAGTATACTAAGTAAGTCGTGGACAGCGGGACAGTAGATCTTTATCTCTTACAGACATTTATCGTTCAGACATTTCCAATTCGCATTTTTTAAGATGTTTTCCCCTCACCCTTTGTAATGTGTAAGCCCTGAGGGTACAATAAATAAATAAATAAATAAATAAATAAATAAATAAATAAATAAATAAATAAATAAATAAATAAATTGCATATTCTTTTTTATTGTAGTGCCTTTTTTGTTTCTTTCTCTCTCGCTCTCTCTCTCCACGTAAGGTCAAGAGTAACGGTGCTCTTCGTTGCTCACCCGAATCAAAAAGAAACAGCAGAATCATCCTCCTCATTATCATCATCACCATCACCAGTTTCTTCACAGCTTCTAATGCGTCGACCAAAGCTGGTAATCGAATCGACACGCAGCCACACGCCCAGCCAGGGAGATTCGCGCTCGAGGTCACCAACACCAAAACGTCTGCGCTCCCTCGTAACTTCCCTACCCCCCTCCCGCCTCCCGTCAACGGCACTCGCGAGGGTCAAACTCCCCCAGCATCGTTCATCCCAGCCGACCAGCACCACTGCAGCCATCTCACCCTCTCGCTTCCCCCCTCCCCTTCCCCTCTGTGAAGTGTCTCCCCATCTTCCGTACCCTCCCCTCCTTTTTTTTTTTACAAAAGACCCTTTAAAAGCTGCACACCGCCACCCCCGAAGAACAACTGAAGAAGGGCCCGAATAGGCTCCGAAACGTCATCGGGCTAATAAAATTCACTTATCTGGTTGGAGTCAGTCTGAAAGTCCTAATCAATTTCCCAACCAAACGGGCAATTCTGTCGGAACGCTTAGCTTCAATTTCAACTTTCGAACGCAAGGTGTGTAGTATATTTCTTCTTTTTTTTTCGCGCTTGCCAAAATGTCATGCACAACATGCGGTATAAGGTTACGCGAGTTTTGTAAAGGAAACGTCGGAGGGCGATTCAATTCATAGCAAAAAGTCGATCAAAGACAATCTCCTCATCAACGAGGTGGTAGCGAGAATGTGGCGTGCTCATTGCGCATTGCACTCCGTCGCCTCACTCCTCGCATGATGGGAGTAAGGAGGAGCGTCGAACAACTTAATTTTTTTTTTTACTACACAACCTTCGGTATCGGCCCCCATCTATAGAGTGGACTAATTACGCGAGCGGCACACAATTTTAGACGGCGCATACCCACAAAAATGGCCAATACCTTTAGACTTTTCTATGTTCGGAATCGGCCCACAGACGAGGCTACAAACACACACCCGTAATGGAAAAGTGCAAGGAAGTCGCAAAAAAAGGACATCGCAATTACAAAAAAAGAAGCCCAGTTTCGATCACTTGCGGAGCAGATATACCGAGAGCTATAACTTTGCTACGCGCAGCAGTAAGTCGTGCGCTGTTACTGTATGTTCCAGCTTTACAAAAAAATAAACAAGGCGGAGCATTATGCTCACGGCAACTACAGCTTTTACGCCATCTTATGATACATTTCTTATGTTAAAATATTTTTGGCAGTCTTAGTGGTGGCGTAAACGTCTTTACGGAAACACTCGTTTCGGGGCTTGACTTCAGCTTTATCTCCTACGTCATTGCACCCATGCCAGACCTCGTGAGGTAAGGAGGAGCCTGTTATCAGTTAGAGCTGGACTTACTAGATATACTGGATCGCTGAAAACTGCGCCAGAGAACACCAGGGACAAGCAAGGAGACCGATACGATCACAAGGCGCTTCACTAGGTGTCCCAGCTTGTCCCTCGTGTTGGTTGAACAGGAGGCCGATTCCTGCCTTGAACTAGCTCAACGACACGTTTTGAACAGCCTAGATAGGCCGGTGCGTGTTGTCTCCCTCGCAGTCACTGCATGTTGCACAAAACAAAACGTGTCTGTCAGAACTCGAGAAACATTGAGAAATAGGTGTTCCCGATTTTTTTTTGTCATTCCTAATCCTCTTTTAGCATCTCTAACTACCGCTGTTTTCCCATTCTGCATACGTATCTTGAGCACGAAATAGTGTACCTGCGTATGCTCACACTCGTGGACACTAAACAAACAAACAAACAAACAAACAAACAAACAAACAAACAAACGAACAAACGAACGAACGAACGAACGAACGAACGAACGAGCGAGCGAGCGAACGAACGAACGAAAGATCGGAGACGGACGGACGGACGGATGGATGGATGTATCGATGGAAGGATAGATGGATGGATATTAATAATATCCCATTTCACACGGAGTACTTGCTAATGCTATCGAGGTCATTATTCTTACTTTCCTTCCTTGGTCATGATCACCCCTTAAGACCCATGGATCGCAGCAAAAAATAATCAAACCTGACTAAATTTCGTCACCATCATAGCAGGTTACGTCTTTTTCATCTGAAAGTTCCTTGCATTTACGCCACCGGACATGCGACTGGCCCGCCGCCTTGTGAGCGCGCTGAAGGAAACAGCCGCAGCAGCCGCCGGAGGGCGCCGGCGCTTCGCTAGTGGTAGTGGTCAGCTCGTTTCCCGAACGCAGTGCCTGCCGCTGTTGCGCTGAGATGGGAGAACAGCTGGACGGTCCGGACGGACCGGTGGCAGCGGCAGGAGGAAGTGGGCCTTGGCCGCAAAGCTCGGAGGTGGAGGAGTGAAAAAGAAAGAAAACGAAGGGATGACATTAATAAAAAGAAAGAAATGAAGAAACACACGGTGGCGTGCGCACACAGACCGAACGAGATTCCACGACGGGTGCACGCATTGCTTCGCCGGCCAGTCGACGTCGTGCTGCGAGCGGTTGAGGCCGTTGTTATTTCGGAGTCGGTGCTGCTGGCCGGCGGCTTTGTTTTCACGGTGGGCGGGCACAACTCTCGGGACGTACAACACCGGTCGGGCAGGCGCCTGTGCACGTTCAGTCGAGCGACTCCCCCCCTAACAGCCGGCGGTACTATTAAGCTGTGCCACTGTGGTCACGCGGAAGAACACGCTCCTTAAAGGCTGTCCGACACACAGGCGGGCGCACGCTGTGCCAATATGCATAGCCAGTACGGCGGTGCGCTCTTGAGCCTATTGAAGCGGACAGGTGGTGTTAGGCGAGCGTGAATTCAGCGGGGGGGATAAGGGCGTTGCGGTTTCTTTTACTATCGTCATCGTCGCACGTTCTTTTTATATCTGGATAAAAATGACCGGAGCAAAAATGCTATATTGACGACGTTGCAAGAAAAGCTCGCGGCTAAATAAATGAATTAACTGATTAATTAGTTAAAAAGAAATTAATTAATGATTTTACACACACTGCTGCCTTGATATCGCAGGAGATTGCACGGTGGGTACATAATAGAAACTTGGACAATCATTTATATGTACATTCCACAGTATTTATATCATCATCATCATCAGCCTGGTTACGCCCACTGCAGGGCAAAGGTCTCTCCCATACTTCTCCAGCAACCCCGGTCATGTACTAATTGTGGCCATGCCATGCCTGAAACTTCTTAATCTCATCCGCCCACCTAACTTTCTGCCGCCCCCTGCTACGCTTCCCTTCCCATGGGATCCAGTCCGTAACCCTTAATGACCATCGGTTATCTTACCTCCTCATTACATGTCCTGCCCATGCCCATTTCTTTTTCTTGATTTCAAGTAAGATGTCATTAACTCGCGTTTGTTCCCTCACCCAATCTGCTCTTTTCTTATCCCTTATCCACTTATCTTATCCCTTATCCCTTATCCACAAAGCGCACGTGTCGCACGAAGCGCTTTGTGCTCGTAGCGAGGGCATTGCAGTCGTTAAATTTGAGCGCATTTCAAAAACTGAAGGCGTCAAAAAGTTCTCAAGGTTACTCTATCGTGTTTTGGATCCCACCGATGGCATCGGTCGTTGGGAACTCGGCGCTGACGCCCGTGGTTGTACCTGGGTCGCAAGCCCCAAGGGTAACGTTGGCCTGGCGGCCTGGGGTACAACTGGAAGCATCCGAAGGTCCCGGCAAAGCATGAGTCGACTGGTAACAATAAAACAACTTGTTTATTTTAACATCGCAAAGAGTTGGCGGTCAGGTTGACCGAAGTAGAGAGACGGGAGAGCACTTTACTCAACAGAAGAAATCGGAGCCCTCCTTTTGGCGTCCGGGGGCAGCTGTTTTTATACTCTCGCGGTTGAGGGCAAGAAGGAACCCCTCAATAGACGAGCACGTGAATGTACAATGGGCTAATGGTGACGCACACTGTCGTAGCGCTGCCGGTCGGGCACAATGACTGGAATGAGAGGGTGATCCCTGCTGTCGCATCGCCTGGTTCGGGCACAATGACTGGAATGAGAGGGTGATCCCTGCTGTCGCATCGCCTGGTTCAGGCACAATGGCACATACACTCACACACGCACATGAAGACACGTGGCATCGGAACATGCCTGGAAACGCCTGGCGGGGAGCGTTGCGGCGACGCCGCACGGGCCAAAATGTCTGCCGCCCCGCCGCAGTCGCGCCGGCAAAACCGCGTGTCGCAGGCGAAACGCAACAGACCGCCCCGCCGGGGGAAGGAGATCCCGATGGACAGGGGACTGCATCCGCTGTCCGGAGGGATGTCGCTCGATGATGCTCATAACCGAAGTCGGGCGTCCCTCGACGTTTCTTGAGCGCAGCGCACAGAGAAGGCCTCGTTCTCTCGTTCAGGTTCGCACGGGACACTGCAAAGTGACTTCGGGAGAGTTCACATTTTTGCTCTCGTTCCCGGCAAGCGTTAGAACTACGCTGAAACTCAACCGCTCAGTCAGCAAGCACGGCACAACCCTCACTAAGCCCTGCCAGGCTCTTTCCCCTTTTTATACCACTGCCTAGTTCCTTACAGTAGTCTAGCATCACTCAGAACGCGTCCACAAATTGAAAAATTGCACTAGAAAGCATATCATCACTTTGAAACACTAAACAAAAGCAATATGTTAAAAAAAAATCCTGCCTCAGGAAGAAAAACATCAGTAACAAACAATTTTTAGGCTGATTCCTACGTTAGGGGCTTCGACTTAAGCCATCGGCGTTACCGTTGAGACTCCCCTTTTTGTAACGCACCTCAAAGGAATATTGTTGTAAAGCGAGGCTCCAGCGCAGGAGGCGGCCATTTTTGGGAGAGATGGTCTGCAGCCATTGGAGAGGGCAGTGATCCGTCTCAATGATAAACCTCGAGCCGGCTAGATAGCATGACAATTTCTGAACGGCCCACACGAGACATGCACACTCTTTCTCGGTGGCGCTATACGCCTGCTCACGACTGGTCAGCTTACGACTAGCATACAGGACGGGGTGTTCTACTTCTCCCTTTTCCCGTTGGCACAGTACAACGCCCATGCCTCGCTCACTAGCATCGCACTGAACAATGAACCCTTTTGTATAGTCTGGCGATCGTAGCACAGGCTGGTTTGTTAGGGCACTCTTTAGGGCGCTAAAAGCTCTTTCCTTTGTCTCGTCCCAGACGACTGTTTGAGGCTCTGTTTTTCTTAGAGCATCCGTCAGGGGAGCCGCGATATCAGAGTACCTAGGGATGTACCTCTGATAGTAGCCGGCGACACCCAAGAACGACCGAATATCGGTCTTGGTGCGCGGTTGCGGAAAGTCTCGCACAGCGGCCACTTTTATTTCAGAGGGGCGGCGACGACCCTGACCAATCACGTGACCGAGGTAGACAACCTCGGCCTGTGCTAACTGGCACTTAGGAGCCTTTACTGTCAAGCCCGCTTCGCGCAGGCGGGTTAGCACTGCCCGCAAGTGTGCCATATGCTCAGACCAGGATGCGGAGAATATCGCTACGTCGTCTAGATACGGTAAAGCGAACTCTTGCTGTCCCCGCAACACTTTATCCATGAGGCTTGAAAAACAGTATGGCGCGTTCTTCAAACCGAAACTCAACACTTTAGGACGGAATGTTCCCATTGGTGAAATGAACGCCGCATACCTACTAGCCTCTTCTGTAAGTGGAACCTGCCAATAACCCCTGACAAGATCTAGGGTGGAAATAAACTGAGCGCTACTAACTTTCTCAAGGCGCTCCTCGATGTTAGGGATCGGATAAATTTGATCCTTAGTGATGGAATTAAGCCTGCGGTAGTCGACGCAAGGACGAGGTTCCTTGCCCGGTACCTCAACTAAAATCAAAGGGGAGGTATAATCACTCTCACCTGCCTCAATAACACCGAGCTGTAGCATTTTCTTTACCTCAGCCTCCATAATATCGCTCTGGCGGGGTGACACCCGATACGCCTTGGATCGTACTGGCTCTGGGGAGGTAAGTTCTATATCATGAGTAAGTACAGAAGTCCTACCAGGCCTCTCAGAGAACAGACCTTGAAACTCTTGTAATAGCTGGTGTAGTTCGGTTTTCTGCTCGGGCGACAGCGGTGCTTTACTGATAAGGTCACTAATGACTTGACCGGTGTCTTCCCTGTTCGTCACTGAGCCTAGTCCCGGAAGCTCGACCGGAAGCTCTTCAGGAACGTTTACCATCATGCACACCACTGCTTCCCTTTGTCTATAAGGTTTGAGCAGATTACAGTGGTAAACTTGCTGTGCTTTCCGCTTTCCTGGCAGACTTACCACGTAGTTAACGTCCGACAGTTTCTGAACAATTCGCGCTGGGCCCTCCCACTGCACGTCTAGTTTGTTGTTTAGCGATGTGCGCAATATCATGACCTCATCGCCCACCTCAAAACGACGGGCCCTGGCTGTCCGATCATAATAAACCTTGGCCCTCTGCTGGGCCTTTGCCATTGCTTCACCTGACAACTCCTGTGCCCTTCTTAAGCGTTCGAGGAGCTTAAGCACGTACTCCACCACGACTGGGTCGTCGCCCCTGCCTTCCCATGATTCTCGAAGCATGCGAAGCGGAGATCGAAGCGAGCGACCGTACACCAGTTCAGCTGGCGAAAACCCCGTAGCCGCATGCGGCGCGGTCCTTAAAGCAAACATCACCCCAGGCAGACACAGCTCCCAGTCAGTTCGATGTTCAAAACACAACGCTCTCAACACGCGCTTCATGACGGAGTGGAGCTTCTCAACGGAATTCGACTGTGGGTGGTACACTGAGCTGTGTAACAGCTTTACCCCACACCTTTCGAGAAAAGTTGTCGTCAAAGCGCTAGTAAACACTGTGCCCTGATCTGATTGGATTTCCGCAGGAAAACCAACTCGCGCAAATATGGACAGTAGTGCATTAACTATCTCAACTGAGCTGAGTTCTTTAAGCGGCACTGCTTCAGGGAACTTTGTCGCTGGGCAGATCACAGTCAAAATGTGTCTGTACCCCGTGGCTGTTACCGGCAGAGGTCCCACTGTATCAATAACGAGCCGTCTAAAAGGCTCCGTAATGATAGGTACCAATTTCAACGGCGCCCTTGATTTGTCCCCTGGTTTGCCCACCCGCTGACAAGTGTCACATGTCCTCACGAAATGGTCTGCGTCCCGAAAACACCCTGGCCAATAGTACTCTTGCAAGAGACGGTCCTTAGTTTTCTTAACTCCTAGGTGTCCGGACCACGAACCCCCATGCGTCAAGCGCAACAGATCCTGACGATAGCATTGAGGCACGATCAGCTGATCGAACTCCACTCCTCTGCGGTCTAGATACTTCCGGTACAGGACTCCACCTCTTTCCACAAAACGCGCATTTTTCCTGGCGATACCTTCTTTGACATTGCAGCGTATGTTTTCTAGGCTACCATCCTTCTTTTGCTCGGCTATCAAAGCCGACCGGCTGACTTTTAGCAACCTATCAAGTCCGTCTGACGTAGGCGCGATGAGCAAATCAGTAGATAGCTCTTCTAACTTTCCCGCATCGGGATTTTCCTCTCCGGTATCTGGTGCCTTTAACGTTACAGACTCAAGTTTATTCAGTTCGGGCGTGCTCTGAATATCAGCTTGCTGCGCCTCTGACCCTTTTTCGTTGTTTGATAACGTCGGCCCCGCAACTACCGCCTTTGCAGCGAGCTCCCGAACCTTCGATCTGGTTAAGGCCTGAACACTAGCTTCACCAAACAAAAGCCCCTTCTCGCGCAGGAGGTGATCGGACCTGTTTGAAAATAGGTACGGGTACTGGGGGGGCAGCATAGATGACACTGCCGCTTCCGTCTCAAGCGCTCCGAAAGGTCCTTCAATAAGCACTTTTGCTACTGGCGACACACGCTATGAGCTTCCACGGCTTGCTTGATCCACGCGCACTCGCCCGTGAACATATGGGGTTCTACGTAAGACGGGTGAACTACATCCATCGTAGCTGCGGAATCGCGAAGCACTCGGCACTCTTTCCCGTTCACGAGGAGGTCTCGCATGTAAGGCTCGAGAAGCTTCATGTTCTCGTCAGTGCTGCCTATTGAAAAAAACACAACTTTTGGTGTTGTTTCCGGACACTGCGCCGAAAAGTGACCCGGCTTCTGGCACGTATAACAAACGCGCGCTTGCCTCATCTCGAACCGCTTTCTGCGTTCGGCTTCGGCTGCCGCCGTCTCCTTAGGTTCGGTCGCACTGCTTCCACTCGCATCCGCACTACGCGTGTTCCCCTTTGCTCTCATGGGTGTGAACTTCGGCCTCTCAAACTTCGAGCCAAATTCACCCTTTTGACCGTCCTTAGCTCCGCGAGCCCGACGCGTCACAAACTCCTCGGCTAGCTCAGCGGCTTTAGCCACCGTACAAACGTCTGGCCTATCCAAGACCCAGTATCGCACGTTCTCCGGTAACCGACTATAAAACTGTTCTAGCCCGAAACACTGCAGAACTTTATCGTGGTCACCGAACGCTCTCTCTTCTTTGAGCCACTCCTGCATGTTTGACATAAGTTTGTAGGCAAATTCTGTATATGACTCACTCTTGCCTTTCTCACTCTCCCGAAACTTCCGACGGAACGCCTCTGCTGACAGCCTGTACTTCTTTAGCAGACTCGATTTCACTTTGTCGAAATCCTCTGCCTCCTCTCTATCCAAGCGAGCGACTACGTCGGCCGCCTCGCCGGGTAACAAAGTGAGCAAGCGCTGTGGCCACGTTTCCCGAGAGAACCCCTGCTTCTCGCACGTTCGCTCGAAGTTAACCAGGAACAAACCAATGTCCTCTCCAAACTTAAACGGCCGCATCAGGTCAGTCATTTTGAACAATACTCGTTCTCCTGCACCGTGTGCCTGACTTCCATTACGAGCGCGTTCCATCTCTATCTCGAGACGCTTCATTTCCAAAGCGTGTTGACGGTCACGCTCTTCTTTTTTTTCTTGTTGCTCTCGCTCTTTCTGTTCTTTACTTTCGCGCTCCTGTCTTTTTGCCGTCTCCCTCTCCTCAATGGTCTCAAGGCATTCCGACAGCTCGTCATCCTCAGCTTCTAACTCAAGAATAGCCTTTAGCAGTTCTGGTTTTCTGAGTTTGTCCGAGACATCCAGACCCAACTCTCTTGCAAGCTCCAACAATTTCGGTTTGCGCAACGACTTCAAATCCATGGCTGCTCTGAATGCTGCTTTCTCTACTGCTTACTATTGTCTTGCCGCAAACTAACCCGGCAGCAACGACAGCCACAATTACCAGCTCTGTTTCTGACACTAACAAAAGCCTGGCAAAGCTCAGAAGAAGAAAGTCCCGCACTCACCAAACCTCGCAGCCAAGAGTTCCGCGCAGTCGTTCCGCTGCAGGCAACCAGTCATCACACAGGGCTCGTTGCACTGCTCCCGGATCGTCGATGAGCTGCTCAGCATACAGTCAACTGCATCTCTTCGCTGCTGGCCTCCGTTGTCGCGATCTCACCGCTGGCAGACAGTTGTTTGGAGTCGGAGGCGATCTCACCGCTGCCAACCAGATGTTTTGGATCCCACCGATGGCATCGGTCGTTGGGAACTCGGCGCTGACGCCCGTGGTTGTACCTGGGTCGCAAGCCCCAAGGGTAGCGTTGGCCTGGCGGCCTGGGGTACAACTGGAAGCATCCGAAGGTCCCGGCAAAGCATGAGTCGACTGGTAACAATAAAACAACTTGTTTATTTTAACATCGCAAAGAGTTGGCGGTCAGGTTGACCGAAGTAGAGAGACGGGAGAGCACTTTACTCAACAGAAGAAATCGGAGCCCTCCTTTTGGCGTCCGGGGGCAGCTGTTTTTATACTCTCGCGGTTGAGGGCAAGAAGGAACCCCTCAATAGACGAGCACGTGAATGTACAATGGGCTAATGGTGACGCACACTGTCGTAGCGCTGCCGGTCGGGCACAATGACTGGAATGAGAGGGTGATCCCTGCTGTCGCATCGCCTGGTTCGGGCACAATGACTGGAATGAGAGGGTGATCCCTGCTGTCGCATCGCCTGGTTCAGGCACAATGGCACATACACTCACACACGCACATGAAGACACGTGGCATCGGAACATGCCTGGAAACGCCTGGCGGGGAGCGTTGCGGCGACGCCGCACGGGCCAAAATGTCTGCCGCCCCGCCGCAGTCGCGCCGGCAAAACCGCGTGTCGCAGGCGAAACGCAACAATCGGTGGAGTTGTTGCAAGTCACACTTTTCCTGGAGTACCTGAACTCTACCAGAGGTAGCGTAGCTGTACTCAGCCACTTCCAGAGATAGTATAGCTGTCGCAGAGTACTTTAGCTCTACTGGTGCAAGAGGGAAGTATGCTCTTAGACAAATGTACGCCATTTGGGATGTTAATTTGCCACACAATGATAATCGTCATCTGTCTTGCTTGCGTTTCCTTTCTTAATAACGCAGCGCTCGTTACTTTCCTGTCGAGAATGCTCTGTCATGCTGATGACGCGCATGCCGTTCGTGACTTGGAAGTACCGGGCGTTTCCCGTTAAAGAAAGGAAATGCGGACAAGACATGACGATTATTGTTGAGTGGCAAGATACGACCTAAAGGGTGCAATTTTGTATAAGAGTGTAGCTGTAGTAGAGCTGATTTTACTCTGAGTTAGAGTAACTGCGGTGGTGCGTATTTTGCTTTATTACGGCTGGGCAAGCCACCTTTGCCACTGCTTTTGTTTCAGTTTGTTTCAGAAATTACAAGAGCAGGAACGTCCAACTTTGAAGGATTGTTGTTATGCCAACGTACGGCGTAGCAGCGCTTGTTCTAGGCTTACCACTACGTTTCACGTACGTCAAAAGCCTAAAACGTCATCCTCAGCTAAGTAAAGCTTTCATGTATGTGAGGGTACCTTTCAGAGTTTCGAGTTGCATAGTCTGGATTTACATATACTGAGTTTCTCCAATGAGCGCTGCCACATACGTACATTCCATTAAAGCCTATTTAGTACCCTGCATGTCAAAGTAAACAAGAAATGAACGTCGTCACGCAAATTCATAGTCGTAAACCCTCGTGAAAGCTGTGCAGCAACACTGATCGACTCTGAGGCACTCTGAGGCGACTCTGACGCGAACGATTTTGAGGCACTTGTGCGCATGCATAATTAAAAAAAGTGTACATAATCCCCCTTACAATCTTGTACATGGAGCGCACCATGTAGGCGAGGCTTAGGGCTCCACTCGCCACAGCCATGTCCGAAATATCTCTGAAGGCCTGTCAACCCATGTATTAGACGTCTCCGTGCTTTTACTGTGACAGGAGACGTGACGGTGGGTGTGCGCGAGGATCACACAATATTCCGTGACAATGACCCCTTTGCACTCATCGTCTGCTTCACAGCAATACATTTTGTACGTTTGACCGCAAAACACACAGGCATTGCGGCATCATTGTATTGCGGCGCAGCTGACTGTAGGGAACCTGCGACACGATAGAAAACACACACGCGCTCAAGAGCTTTTCGTCACTCTTGACTCCTCTTTATTGAACAAAAAGGATAACGTACGTCTGTTTCCGTGACAAAAAACATTTATAAAAGAGTCAGGGCACCCAGGCGCAGTGCGTAAAAGATATAGCAAGCTTTATATGCAGGATACCGTGCTCCAACTGGTTTCTGCAACTGTTAGCACCGGCTTTGACACCATACAGCATGTGAACGGAATGCGTCATAAGCGGACCGCTCAATCACGTTGCAGTTCTAGCCTTGCGAGTAGCAAGAGCTAGGTGTTCATAAAAATATCACCGCCCAAGCCCTCCGTACAGATGGTTAACCAGCGAAGCTGAAAATTGCGGCCCCGGTGTTTATCACTGGGTTAATCCCGATGGTTGATTAAAAGAGGGCTTGTAAGACTGCCGGATGCTCGGTACGCATTTGCTGCTTGCGCTCAACTGCACGAGCCTGTTCGTGTGCGCGGGCTGCAGCATCGGCGCGGCATACACGAGCTCGTTCTCGGTTCTGCTCGCGGCGTTGCTGGTCGAAAGCTGCCTGCTCCTCGGAAGTATGTGTGACGTGTGGCCGTCCCATTTCGAAGCCTGAGAGCCACCATTTCGAAGCCGCCTACGACGGAGAGCAACGATGTTACTACTGGCAAAGCCAAACGCCCTCCTTCTCTTTTTTTTCGCGCATGCGCATGGGGTGGTGCCGGAAGAAATTGAGGCGTACATGTAACAGATACACGGATGGACGGATGGATCGGTTAACCACATACAGCTTCGCTGTAAAATAGTTGAATTGGCAGTGCTCGCCTGCATAGAACCACGTGCAGTATCATGTGGTTCTGGAAGTGTGTCAGCTATATCTCTATGTGTAATGTTCCATTAAATTTGATGGAGGATAAACTCTGAAAAACTCTGCATTCAATAAGTTGTAGATTCAGAAAAGACTAAATATCAGAGGAAAACTTGTAAAACTACAAAATTGCAACTTTATTTGGTAAGTCGGAAGTTGTTTCCAGTAAAGAAGAACCCGCACCGATGGAAGCTGTGCATTGCAGTAAAAGTTAGACTTAAGAAAGTGAGTGCCACTGATGTACATTACACCAATTTAAACACGATTTCGCTACACGTATAAAAGAAGTGCTGCTTCGTATCAAAGCATCGTTCTTATATTTTGCTTTCCTGTTCGCAAGTAAGCGCTGCGGATTGAGACTGAGTCTTACTGTATAGTGCAATGCCTTTGTTACTGGCTGACCGCAAATTAGGCACTCACATTCTGGTGTAACATCAACAGTGAAAAGTTCTCTTCAGTTCCCACTTTCTGAGAGGGGGTGAAGACCGACGAAAAGCTCTTGAACATGTATGTGTTTTCTATCACGTTGCATAATGTCGGTTTCCCACGGTTGTCTCCACTGCAATGCATGAATGTTACGCGGTCAAGTACATTCAACGTATTGTGGAGAAGCACACCATTAGCAGCAAGGGGCCACTGTCAAGGGATATAATGTGATGTCAGCGCGCACCGGCTGTCACGTCTCCTGTCACAGTAAAAACACAACGACGCCTAAAGAATGTGCTGTCAGGCCTTCAGAGCTTTTTCGGACGTGGCCGTGGCAATTTTAAAGCTCACCTCGGCCACCTAATGCGCCTGTATTCAAAATTGCTACGGGAATAGAGTACGCGCTTTATCACCACGAATCTGTACCATGTAGTCGATTAGTGTTGCTATACAAGGGCGCTATAACGTAACGCTATTCCAATTTTTTTTATCCCAATTCAGCAATCAGCCCTCCGCGATTTGTCAAAACTTTTTGGACCACCCACACTTCGCCTGTCGGTCAGGCGACGTCACGAAAACAGCGATAGCTCCACATCTGATATGACGTGTACACACTGATAACGCATGATTGCACCGAACAAAAGAAAAATAGTTATTTTTTACTTCGACGCATTTTCGACATTAGCCCTCGGCCATTGGTCAAAAGTTTTCGGGCTGCACCCACTTCACGTGCCTGTTACGCAACGTCGCAAAACCGCGAAAACTCACCGCGTCAAAGTAACCTGTGCGCGTTAACGATGCAGCAGAACAAAACTGCTTTTTCTTCTGAGTAGCCGCAGGCTGTCCCGTTCCGAAAGGAATAAAAGATGGCTGCCGCCGATCGCTCAGGCACTGTCTGTTCACACCTGCCGGAGAGCATGGGTTTATTTGCGCATAATAAAACTTTTTGCGTGGCCGTGTAACGTTTTCGAGCACTTTCGGCACGTTTAGGACTTCGATCTGCCAACTGTTCTTTGCTGAGGATCAGTTTTAGCGGCATTTTTAACTTTCCGTTGCACGCGGCCGCGATTTTACGAAGGCGACTAGACGACACTGCTCGCAAGTGAATTCTTCGCGTTTTTGCGCGCGACTGCGCAAAATGTGTTCACGTGATTTGTGCCGAATGCTTTTGTATGCATCTTTGCAAGTGCTGTTGGACGGCTGTGCGCCGAAGAAAATGGGCGCGGAACGACACCAGTGGCACGCTTAACGCTGCGGTACGGTTTTTGCCGGTCGACGGCTGCAGCAAACCATAACAATGGACTGAAATCTGGTTAGGCTTAGCGTTTCCGAGCTGTGTTAACACTACGCGATGGGCAGCCTGCAATGCAGTTTGCCTGTACATGTCGCGCCACCTGGCAGCGGCGGTGAGCACCCGCGGGTAGGCCCTCACCGTCATTTCACCATTGTCCGTGGTGCGCTCAGGCCCGCCTGCAAGCCTGCTTTTCCAATTTTCCAATGGATTCCCCGCGGCCTCTTGGCAGCTTCTTCGTGAGAAGTGTGAACAAAAAGAACAAGCACAGATACTGCTGCGTTAAGAAATGTCACAACCGCGAAGGGGATGTCGGCATCAAATTGTACCGCTTCCCTTTAAAACCGGGGGAAGCAACCCGGCGGCTGAAGTGGATCGTCGCGGTTCGTGTCGGTCTTGCGAATTTCTGTTAAACGAACTAAGACGGAAGTGCAAAAACAAGAAAAAGAAATGAAAATGAGCCAGCAGCGGCATCTGTAAAAATACACAATTAAGCGTCAACTGCATAAAAATGCGTGAACTGATTCCGGCTGTTCTAAATCAGTTTTGATAGTTGTTTAGCTCGTCTTGCTTCAAAACAAACTTGCAGTAGTTGTTAGGTGTCAAATCTAGCTTCGTAAGCGCTGGTATGCGCTGTGCTTCTTCCTGCGCCAAGATCAAGACGCGAATGCTGGAACCGAGCTCATTCGTGCCGATGTTTTCTCGCGCTTAGAACAACAGAACTAAGGTTGGAGTACACTACAGAACACGTCGAGTATTCGAAAATTAGCATTTCCCTCGCGCACACAAGCGCATGTTTGTTCAGTCTTCACGTTGTTTAGTCTCAGCTGATTGCTCTCTATGATGCTTCAGCGGTAATGCCCTCTCACAGTCGAGCCCGAACGACAATACCAGAATATGCTCGAGGCACTTCGTCAACGGAGAACAAAGCACTTACCTGCCAATTCGCCAAAACCTATACAATGTGAGGGGCAAGGCACGCTCCAAGTAAAGAAGCGACAAATGACAGTTCAAAGACGTCCACGGCCGTATTTGCTCACTTTAGTGGCATAAAATAATGATTTGTTAACGCACTTCGAGATCGACGTCGTAAGCATACTTACTTTGTTGTGACAAATACTTCGCGACCTGCGGTGGTTGCTTAGTGGCTGCGGTGTTGGGCTGCTGAGCGCGAGGTCGCGGGAATAAATCCCGGCCACGGCGGCCGAATTTCGATAGGGTCGAAATACCAAAACGCCCGTGTAATTAGATTTAGGTCCACCTTAAAGAACCCCAAGCGGTCCAAATTATTCCGGAGTCTCCCACTACGGCGTGCCTCCTAATCAGATCGTGGTTTTGGCACCTAAAACACCACAATTTAATTTAAGCACCTCACTTTGATGTCCGTGCTGTTTACTTCTTTGACACGGTATACGTGGTTGTAGTAAAAGATTTTACGTCGTTTCTCAAGCGTCGGTGGTCCAAAATGGGCCTCGACGTTTTCGATTGCATTAAAACCGCAATTTAGAACGTCCGAAAGGTTTCAAACGAGCGCCGCAAAAGCATGCCTCCGCAACAGCGGCCGCCTCAGTGTTTCGCGCAACTGACACGGTGGCGCTGACGGCTGAGCCGATCGCCGCGCCGCCTGACCATTGCAGGGAGCCTATAACGACCTGTTTCCGAAGCAGACCGACCTATCGAAACAAACTGCGCACCCTAAGAGATTAAGTGTCAGTATTTTAATTAATGGTGTTGACGTTATACTTTCGGGTGACACGGCTTGGGGCTGGCATGCAAGCGCTGACGGCGGAAACTCAAGCCGACCCCGATTATCGGTGGCTAATTTGAAAAATAATAGCTACTATGTTACCTCTGTTAAATGACGCTGCCAAGCGCAACAGCGATAACCAAGGCTAGCCAGGCAACAACCACGTATACACCACGGCAACAGCGCTTCAGTCTGCCGCGCACGTTGACTTATCACTGCTATGACCCTCGATTTTCCGGTAATGGGCACAGGTGCATGCTAACGGATGTGCTTGCTTATGTGACTGATAAAGATGCTCGCGGTCAACGACTATTTGCGCATATGCACCTTAGGTCGGTTACCACATGTACGTGCGGCCGGCAATACATGCGTTTTACTGGTTCGCAGGCGTTATCAACCAGATTACGTAATGCGCATGCCGGGGCTCGAGGCAGGTTCGATTCATGAACGGAAGGAATTCAGTGTCGTCGTCGGTGCGATCAGAGCAAGATAGGTGCACCAGCTAGCGTGGGGATACAGGTGTTTTTTTGTCGAAGAAGCCGAGCCATGACAGCCTGTCGTTTTCCGCCAGTGTAGGAAGTTATGTGCGATGCGCGGGTTAAAAATTTTTGTGCATGATAACATCGTGGATGGGTATCTGGTTTCGCGCTCGCGCGTTGTGAACTGATCGGATATCAGTACCATGTGACATGCATATAACACTGTCATCCAGCTGGCTCACCCAGTGAGCTGAATATAACTTTTCTGGCACGCATTACAATGCAGTGTTTTTATTGTATTGTAAAATGAACATATTTTCCTTGCAGGACCTTCAAAAAGGATTGTCCTTTCAACAGTTCTTTGGCTACCAGCAAGGATGGAAGTCATTTGCAAGTCAGGAGCCTTAGACACAACCATGACATATCAGAAGTGCTGTACTGACACTTGCCCCAAAAGCGCAAACTACCACCTGACCTTCAAGAGAATGCAAGAGCAATACGTCATATGAAGGCTATTAAGAAGCTTTTTAGGGAACAGCTCGAAAAGCAGAGCCAGAAAGTCGTCACTCTAAAGGACCCCAGCAGCATAGCTGCAAAAGGCAAGGGCCAATCTTCACGCAATGATATCGAAGCAACAGTCAGGATCCTTCACAATAAGTACAGTGCCACTGTCCGTTAGCTGGTGGATGAGAAAAGTCAGCTGAGGGCCTTGTACTTTCAAGACGAAAATATGAAAAAGTCCTTTGATGCTTATCCAGAGATTATATTTATCGATGCAACATGCAAGCTTAATTTTGGAAACACGGATGGCATGTTTTCTCATCATAATAGAGGATGCAAATGGGCAAAGCGAGATTGTTGCGGTTGGCCTTTAACCCCAAAGGACAGTGAAACGCTTCAGTGGTTTTTTGATGCATTCAAGGAATTAGCCGCGAAGTGGTCATCAATCAAAGTCACGATGGCTAATACAGACTTGAAGGAACGGCAGGTCGTAACGCAGCTTTTACCCTAATCTGCCCTTCATATCTGTGTATGCCATACCCTGCAAACTTTTTGGAGGGAGATCAGCACACAAAAGTTGAACATATCGGGGCCTTTCCAGAAGACTGCACTTGACATTCTGCAGCAAACGGCGTATGCACGGAGCGAGAAGGAATACAACATGTTGTATTAAACATTGAAGTTGTCTTCGCCGGGAGCTGTTCTAGAATAATTCAATTCTAACTGGTGTGAAATTCATGACATCGACAATGGGCCTTAGACGGTCTTGTAGGAGCCTCCTGAATTGCACAAACAATCTCTGCGACATAATACATGAAAGGCTAAAAGGCATCGTTGACCTTTATAGCTCGCTTCAAGATTTTGTGTGAAAATATTTTTTATTTGTGCGCTCAATGAGAAGGGAAACTACTCATAAAGTAGCTACTATGCTGCAGAAGAGGCGGGTGATCCACAACAATGATGAAGTTCACGTTTCTTGCCGCCATCTTTTGACGCCCTGCGTTTTCATGTACGTCGAGCAGCAACATCAACTCTCGAATGAAGTCATGGTGGAATCTGATGATGGTACAATGGCACAAGGTGTTAGCAGTAGCAAGTTGAACTCAACATCTACACAATGTACCTGTGGGTTCAGGAATGCAATGTATTTTGAAATGCTGCGAGACCTTTGCAGTGAGGTACCACTTTGGACTTAACAAGTGTGATGAGGGCCTTTGCAGCAAAAGGTGGGCTGCAATGTTATATGCACAAAGCACAACAATGCTACTGAATGATGGCTCTAAAAAATCAGAAGCATTAAACATAAAACAGCAGCAAAACCATACGATCATTTCAAGCCATCAGGAATTTAGGAAAGCTTCTGTAATCGCAGCAAAACTTGCTATCCTTGTTTCTGAAGATTCCATGCTAGAATTGAAAAAAAAGAGTTTGAGTTTCTGGAAGCTCTTTACCAATGGAATAATGGCCTTGATGTGCGATTAGAAAGGAGGCAAGAATCATCGGAAGGTAAAGGCATGAAGTGTGCCGGAGAGAGCTCCAGAGATGACTGTCAATATTTTGACAGATGTCCATGATGTTGCTTAAACAAGGATGGAGATAAAATAAGTCCTGATGTCAACGGGAGTCCTTGCGAAATCAATACAGCCGTCAATCTGCAAGTGGCACAGTTGCAGGTTGGACCAACAGATACTCACAGGAAGGGCTCCAGACAGCCTCTGCTTGCAAAAGGCACCAGGTGGTGACCACAATGGCGACGTTACTGCGTGTAAAGAAAGCATAGATTTGCTAGAAAATTATAAGATCCACGATATTACCAGGACATTGCCTGCTACTGTGCGTAGTGAAATTAAACCCACCGTGGTTGCTTAGTGACTATGGTGTTGGGCTTCTGAGCACTAGGTCGCGAGATCGAATCCCGGCCACAGCGACCGCGTGTAGATGGGGGCGAAAACAGCCGTGTACTTTGATTTAGGTGCAGATTACAGAACCCCCGGTAGTCCGGAGTTCCCCACTACGGCGTGCCTCATAATCAGAAAGTGGTTTTGGCGCGTAAAATCCCACAATTTGTTTTTTTAGTGAAATTAAAGTGCCACCGCCTATGGAGAAGTGTGGGCGGCCAAGGGCCATACACTGACTGTGTTTGGCCTTTCTAAGAGGAAAAAAAACGTCACCACAAAGAGAGTCCCTTTACAGTCTCTCTCAGTGAGGAAAAAATAAAGATTATTCTGAGCTAGCTGTTAGGGGAATATAAGGCAAAATTTGAGATGCAAGGCAGACAACTAGAAGGAAGCGACGTAGAACAAAGGCCAGAGTTTCGTACACTGAGCGGTTATAGACGAAAATGTCGACATCAATTGTGTGCGAAGTTTTCATTTTTTCAAGGATGCTTGGACAGCTGTAACAAGTCTACAAAGATGCAAAAAAACTGCAGAGATTGGAATGAGAGATGTGCAAAGATGATTTAGACAAATGTAACTCTGTGATGTGCGAACGGCGCTTATCACGGTATCACTTGCATTCTGCACATCTGAACAAGCAGGAAAAAGCCAAGATGTGGCAGTGTTCCAGCTGTGATAAGCTGATTGTGTTTTTTGTAACTACTTTTATATTTTGTGATTGCTAAACAAAGTGTAACATATTTTGGATTGAATAAGCCACCGCGGCACGTACTAAAATGCTTAAGAACTGCAGAAAATTGAGTGTGGGATGTGCAATGATGATCTAAACATAAATGACTGTCATGTATGACTGGGGCTTGTCATGGTGTTATTTGCCTTGTGCGCATCTGAGGATGCAGCCAAAATCAAAGATCTGGCAATATCCCAGCTGTGATAAACTGATTGTGTTTTTGTAACTTCTTTTATCTTTTGTGAGTGCTAAATAAAGTGACATATTTGGGGTCAAAATTTTATTTGAAATACTAGTCTCTGTGGTGTGGATACTTTCTTTTAGAGATATCGAGTAACATACAAAACCTAAAACATTGCAGAACACGGGTCCAGCGGTAGCTCACAAACACCTATAGGGCGGTACGTATTCAATGTTGTGCACAAAAAGTGAATCCAGAAATACGTCATGTTAGACTAAACCAAGTCAGGAAATCCCCCTCTGTTCTAATTTTCCACTACGCCTAACTTTCTTGATGGGGAAAAAGCAAATGAAGAGTGCAAAATTTCTCTTGGATGGACACACTTTTTTTGCAGGCATATCGTGCCAGCATAACGCAAAAACTACACGGTGACCTCTTGTGACGCCATAAAATGACACATCTAGAATGAAATATTCTGACACATCTGATGACACATCATAAATGACACATCTAGAATAAAATATATCGACTGCAATGCCGACATTTATTCTCAGGAGTGCAGGCGCAGGTTGCCGCCATAATAAGTGGGACCCGATAAATGCCACCACTCTGGTTTGCACACAAATTATCAGAACTGCTATGCCGGCTGCAAGCATTGCGTTTTTCCCAAACACGGTGCCTGCTGAGCCAGCTGCCGGCAAATTTCCACATCATCTATTGTGGCGGCGCAATAGCAGTGATACAAAAACGCTGGCAGTTCGGTCACATGACTGCAGCCAGCCAATGGGGGCGAAGTGCCGGCAACATAGACCGTTCCTCCTTTATTAGGTCCTTTGTCCCTCGGAGAGCTGATTTACTGTTTGCCTTGGTGCCTTACCTCCCACTTCAATTGCTGCTTCTCAAGCCAGTACCATTAATTATTGTAAACCAAAGTAAACAGCACACAAAGCTTCACGTATATCGATTCCCACAGTGCATGGGATCAGTATATTTTGAGTGTGTGGTCAGTGCTCAAACGGTTAATGCGGCGAAAGCACTTCACCTATATTCGCGTTTATTAGCCGTGCGATCTTCTTGACATTACCTGAGCAACAAATTGATCGCCGGGCTTCTTTCTGCAGGATTCAATTTAACACCGCAACTCTGTTTACGTACAAGGCCGCGTAACTCTCAGGACATGGACAAGCACACTACCAGATTTTCTCATAAATAACAAGCACCTGAGGCCGTGGGCACAGAACGTCACAACTTGCGTAACAATGTATGGGTATCTGAGTAAGTCTGCACGGTGTCTTCAACGATTGATAACAAAAGTTTGCGCGACATATTCCTCTGGTATGCCTCCGACGCTGCGGGAATGACACGGACAGCAGCAATGCTGACGCCACCTCGAGGACAGAACTACATATGCGTGGTATACGCACCACCGTGCTTAACAATGACACTGTTATGCACAGTAGCCGATGATAAACCAACACACTTACCAGACCCAGTCAAAATGGCCGCAGGTGGTGAGTGGAAAATTCTGCTCAAATGGTAGGCGTAGTTGTCCCGTCTGGAAACCAACAGTCACGCAGGAGGCTCTGAGGATCGCTCAGGTGCGTGGCTCCATTCCTGTTTACATCGTTTACAAACAGGTGCGACACTGCGCCGTTGTTAGATGGGAAGAGGACTTGGCACCCAGAAGTTGCCACGTCCCAGAGCTTTCATATGCTCATCAACAAAGCATCATTCGGTGCATTGACCCCGGCGCCACCCCTATACCCGGGCTGACCGGGCGGCGGGCTTTGGTTCGGGCCAACGGTCCTTGTTGGACAAGGGGGCTGCTGCGGTGCAGCAAAACTGACTTACTGTACTCAACAGACAAACAGCCATGTCGGTCCTTATGGACCTTTTCATCGGGTGAGGAGGAAAGGGCGCGCGGCGAGCCTTTGCTCCTCTCTAGCTTGGGCGATCCGGGGCGGCGCTGCTTGAAAGTATTGCTGTCGCGTGCTGCGGAACGATTTCGAGATGTTTTAGATCGCATTCTGTGAAATTTGCGCAATGTCCGTTCATATAAGGTCGTCAGGAAAGCATTTCTATGCACCTTACCGATGCATAGTACGCGGAAATATCTCTTGGGGGTGCAAATATGTGACGTGCATTATCAGCATTATCAGCCGCGTTGTGTGTTTGTGTTGTGAACCTTCTTGCCTATATCGGTGTTAATTCAACGAGGGGAACCGGTGCCTCTGTATTACCAGCATGAAAGGGAAAATCTTCTCACTATCTGATCGCTTGGCGTAGGGGCTAAAGCATAAAACATAAGAGCGCATGCTCGTGTACGGCCAACGGGGGCGTGGAACTGGCGACATGGCGGGAGCGCTTACCGGTTTTCTTCTGGTTACACAGGTCGTCACATCGAGCGTATCGCTTGCGGGAGCCCCTTCGGTGCCCACTTCGGATGACGAGGTGTGCTTGATGAATGTGACCGAGGCACTGCAATGTTCGTCAAGCGAGGATTTCTGGACGTGCCAAGTAACAACCCAGTACTGACTTTTTTTTACTTCGAGTGTGCAACACTGTGTACTGGGCGGCAACGGCGGTGACTTGCGGCTACAAATTCATCGTAGCGGCACTTCATCTGCGGGGCGTGGAACCGGCGACATGGCGGGAGCGCTTACCGGTTTTCTTCTGGTTACGCAGGTTAGTCCTGTCACTAATTCTCTAAAGCGGCAGTATCTTGTTTTGCCGGTTCCACCCCAAACTTTGTTTACCGTACTATGCTCTCGTCCATCCGGAACTGCCCGGACAAAGGCGCAAAACAAACGAATTTTTTTTTCTTTTTCGGAGACCCACCTTCTACTTGCTGATTTTATTGTGTGGAAGGGATATAGAATTAAATCCAGCGCCTACTGAACAACTGCTTGCGCAGTCGCTTGAGGGGCAAAATGCTATCATGGCAAAACTATCGTCCATGGAAGAAATACAGAATAACCTCACTCTTGGTGTAATAGATTTGAAAGCTCGTTTTCTTTCGTTGGAACTTAAAGCTGCGCAAATTGATGGCATGAGTACTGCTTTAACAGCTATTGAAGTTCAGCAGCGCCAGGATCTCGAAGCACTGGCGACAATTAACAAAAAGATTGACGACGCTGAAAATAGGGAACGACGCAACAATTTGGTATTTTATGGTTTTACGGACGCAGTTGCAGCTGAGACAGCTTTAAAATCTGAGGAACTTGTCGCAAATTTGTGTACCTCAAGGCTTGAACTTACTGATGTCAGCATTGAACGTGAGGGCCGTATCGTGAAGGCATTCCACGTGCAATAATTGTTAGGTTTTCTTCTTTTAAGGCTCGTCAATCTGTGCTGTCAAGGGCACATAAGTTAAAGGGAACAGATTATAGCATATCGGAATATTTCTCGAGTTTTGTTCGGGACAAGAGACTGAAATTGAGGGAGTTTGCAAGGGAGCATAAGCAGCAAGGAAAGAAGGTTATTTTAAAGTTCGATACGCTGCACTTGGACGGCAAACGGTATCGAGTAGATAGCGCCACAGGCTGCGTGGTCCAACAATTACCACTTTGCACGCCTAGAGTTGCGCAGTCGCTTACCGTTATGGTTATCAACTGTCAGAGCATAAAGAACAAAATCGACGATTTTTTTTTATGGTGATTCGATCGATACGACCCTCAATCATTTTGGGCACAGTCTTCGCTTGATTCTGCAATTGCGGATTCTGAAGTTTTTCCTCCTGGGTATCAATGCTTTCGTCGCAACCGAAGTGCAAGAGGAGCAGGGGTGTTTATACTTGTAAGTTCAGATATACCTAGTATATTGTTGGATTGGTCTGTTACTGATATTGAATGTTTTTTGTAGAATTCGGCTGCAGAATGGGAAAGGTGTCGTAGTTGGTTCATATTATAGGCCTCCTAGCACAACGTTCGAACAGTTATTCCAATCGTCTGAGTGTCTTGAAATGATTAAAGCGGATCATATTTTGATAGGGGGTGACTTTAACCTTCCACATATTAATTGGTCAAGCAATGAACCAAGGTATACTGCCGGAGGCCGACTATATGCGACTTTTTTTGATGTTCTGGACGAGTACACATTTAAACAGTACGTCCGTGAGGCATTTCGAAATGAAGATACCGGTCATGTCCTTGACTTCTTTATAATACGCCTAATATTGTGTCGAATGTCCATGTTTTACCCGGTGTTAGCGACCACAATATAGTTGTGGCTGATGTAAATGTTGAGACTATATCTGTTCCCAATAAAAGCTGCCATAAAGGTGTACGCGTATGCTAGATCAAATTATGACGCAATGAATTCGGCATTTGAAACCTACTTTCCCACTTTTGATACACTAGCAGCCGAACTGAATATTGAACAGTTGTGGAACGTGTTTAAAGAAAAACTATTTGATCTGCGTGAAACTTTCGTTCCCATTCGAATCTTGTCAACTAAACGCACTAGAGATAAACCATGGTTTAACACTCGGCTGCGTACTCTTCTGCGACGTATAAGGCGAATGTACAGGAAGTGTAAAAAAAATAATTCTTTGGAAAACAAGTGTGAGCTGAAAAGAATGGAACTTAATTTTAGAAGTCTAACTAAAGCAGCTAAGAATTCTTACTTCTCGAGTCTTGGTAAGAAGCTCGTGGAGGACTCGAAACAGTTTTGGAAATTCGTTCGTCTCAATGGTAAAGAAAATACGTCTATTCCTCCTCTAGAATATTCTCACACAATCGTTGACGATGATGCGTCTAAGGCAGCCATCTTTAGCAATTCTTTTTCGTCCGTGTTTAGTCCAAGTTTTTCCCGCGTTGTTAACATGGCTTCTTCAACTGAGGCAGAAGTGATGCCTGAGGTCACTTTTAGTGTGCCTGGTATTCTAAAATTGTTAGAAAATGTCAAACCAGTCAAAGCGTGTGGCCCAGATGATATACCAGCAGCGATAATATGGAACTGTTCGGCAACGTTGTCGTTGTACTTTCACCGTCTATATCAGAAGTGCTTAGTTGAGAAAGCACTACCTCTGATTGGAAGTTAGCACGTGTTACACCTGTTCATAAGAATGGGCCAAGAAATGACGTTGAGAACTACAGGCCGGTGTCGTTAACTAGTATAACATGTAAAATATTTGAACCTGTCCTTTATAGTTGTATAATGACACATTTGGTTAAAGAATCTTCTGCGTCCTAGTCAACACGGATTTCGGCAACATTTTTCTTGCTCAACGCAGCTTGAGTTCACGCATGATTTGGCTCTAGCAATAGATAAGCGTAAAGTAGTTGACTGTATCCTTTTAGACTTAGCATTCTGAAAAAAAAAAGCATTCGATGTTGTTCCCCATGGCCTTCTTATTGGTAAATCACGGGGCTATAAACTCAATCTGTTATTGCATGGATAGCCGAGTATCTCTCTCGAAGACAGCAGTCGGTAGTTTCAACGGTTGTTCCTCCAGATATGTTCTCGTGACCTCAGGAGTTCCCCTGGGCTTAGTTCTGGGCCATCTTTTGTTTCTGTTGTATATAAATGATATTACTATTGGCCTCAAATCTTCGTTCAGAATGTTCGCGGATGACTGTGTAGTTTACAGGACTATAGAGAATGAACGTGATTCAGAATACCTGCAGCATGATTTGAATGTAATATCATCCTGGTGTGCCCATTCAGAAATGTCGTTGAATGTTAAAAAGTGTGTTCACGTCACCTTTACAAGGAAACGTTCATACCAGTTGAATACGTACACCACAAATAGCGCTACTTTAAGCACGGTCTGGGAATATAAATATCTAGGAGTTTATTTAACGAGTGATTTGAGGTGGAGCTAGCTCAGCACGTTCGCCACATCGAAGTAAAGGATGCACGTGTTTTGGGTTTTTTAAGACGAAATTTCAGCGAACTTCCTTTTAACATAAAAGAACAACTGTATTTCACTCATGTGCGCTCATTGTTAGAGTTCGCATGCGTTTGCTGGGATCCGTATACCAAAGAGCTGGCCAATACGCTTCAAAAAAATACAGAATAGGGCAGTGCGATTCGTTCGAGGTTACTGGTATCGTAAACTTAGCATGAGAGAAATCTAACGTAAACTTATGTGGGAAGACTTGAAAGATCGTAGACGAAACCTCAGGTTGAAAATTTTCCATAATATCTACCATTCTAAAACTGGAATCGATAAGGAGAAGTACATTCAAGAGCCATCCTATATATCCCAAAGAAGGGACCCCAGTCTCAAAGTAAATGAATTTTCCTTTAAAGGTGACGTCTTGCACTATTCATTTTTTTTTATATGTATAAGAGAGTGGAATGATCTTCCGCCTATGATTGTATCCAATGTGTCGAATGATGATTTTATCCAATGTGTCGAATGATTTTTACCGCGCTTTCTGCAATTCGTTTCTTTATTGGCTTCAAATATGATGCTTATATTTATGTATCCCCCTGCTGTAATGCCTGCAAAGGCGAAGCAGGTATCAAATAAATAAATAAATAAATAAATAAATAAATAAACCTAAGGCAACTACGAAACATCTAAGCGGCAGGCGCTATCAAATATTTGTTATACACCGGCATCGTTCTCACGCATTTGAAATCTAGTAGGCCTGAAATCACTATATGTCTACGCTAGCTAACCTTCCTGCATGAGGCCGATGGCGCTGGTCAACACAGCGATCACAGCGTTTGGTGAACCAGCATGATATAAGCTATGTGATTCAGCATTGCCTTTTTGTCCTGTAAAGCCACAATATATGAAAGGGATCGCATAAAGAGAATGCGATGGTTATTTTTGAGGACGAAATTTCCGTAATACGTGGAAGTGCTTAGTATAGAACGGAAAGAACACAACCGAAAAAGAAAATCGGCATCCTCTTTCTCGAAAAAGAACGAGAAAACGGGCTAACGCCTCAATACGAGCTCGCATATTCTCGCCACACAACGTTTATAGATCTATAGAGATTGATGCCGCATGCTTGGACCATGCGCTATATACAACACAGATATGTGTAATTCAGCACCCAGCACTGCTTAAGATGCTCGCACGGTCGCTTTGCTGGACAACTATAGTCCACACTGTAAGGTATGCTGTTATTACTAACCAAAACTATTTTATTTGTGGTTGGAAACCTCATCCATAGAACCAAGTAGTCAAGCAATGTAATCTGCAGCTAACAGTTTGAACGGTTGTCAAAGTATAACAGCACAGCTCCTGTCGTAGCAGAACGGTACCCACGCTGTTACGATCGTCGCGTATGTTTCATTACTCCTAAACCGCAGCTTAGAACTAGAGGATAATACAGCAATAAGGTCACATTAGTGAATGGAACATTCAGAAATGCAGAATTGATCTATGAGGCTGATGGTAGGCTCGAACATTCGCGCACACATTACGCTGCGTGCTCCGTCCGCCCCAACGCCAGCGGAAACTTCGGCCATACCGACTTAAACCACTTGAGCACGTCTCAAAAAACCGTTTGCCACGTAGAAGACACACACCATACTAAATGAACCGCACGAGCGCGAAATGAAATGCCAGAAACTCCCGCCGAGCGTATGCCTGCCATGTAAGACGGAGCGCTCGCCCAAGCCAGCATGCCGACTGCCCACAGATGGCGCCACTGCGTAGCAATATGTAAAACCCCTTGATAATTTGAAAGTAGCGACACTCTCCTCCTCACGGCGCTTTCCTCCTCGATTCTCCTCGCCCGCTGGTTGCGCACGGCGCGCTTTTCCTCCTGGGCTCCCGCGGACGGGCCGCAGGATTCTATTGAGGCGTGTTATTTTGGGCCAGTTGCGCGCCCCAGTGGGGTTGAAAATTTTGAGAAATGCTAATAACAGCATCAATGATGCTGGAGGCAACGTTTATGAGGAGGTTGGTTCTTTCTTGAAGCCGTATGAACGGGGTATACCGATGTAAAGGGAGCTTTGAGGCGAGTTCTATACTCCAGACAATTTTTCTGCCACATGATCAGACGATTTACTTCGTGCGTCTGATCTAGTATTGCTTGTGACACATCCCTTTGTGTGTGGCTTATTAAGCGAAAGCCTTAGACCTCTGTTTCAAGGTCCCGTTGTGAGCTACAGAAAATATCACGTGGCCGAAGGAAGGCGGGAAGCTAACCAAAGCATGTGAAGCCGCGTATAGGAGATCATTAATGATTAGCAAAGTAATTATTGATTAGTGATTGGATTAAGATGAATTCGGGGGTATTAAGAAGGATTAAGGTGGATTAAAGTCGATGAAGGTGCGTTAGGGTGAATGAAGGTGGATTAGGGTGCATATAGGAGGGCTAGGTTTGATTAAGGTCGATGAAGGTAGATTAGGTTGGATGAAGGTGCGTTGAGGTGCATTAAGGACGATTATAGTGGATTAGGGTGGATTAAGGTTTAAGGTGCATTATTCTGTATTATGTGCAAAGAGAGAAATAAAGATTATTATATTCAGGATTATGGTGGGCTAGGGTGAATTAAAGTGAATGAAGGGGGATTAGGGTGGTTAAGGAGGATTAGGGTGGACTAAGGTAGATGAATGTGGATTCGGGTGGATTAAGGTGAATTAAGGATGATTATGGTGGACTATAGGGTGGATTAATGTGAATGAGGAAGCATTAGGGTTTATTAAGGAGGATTAAAGTGCATTAAGGAGGGCTAGAGTAGATTAAGGTCGATGAAGGTGGCTTAGGGTGCATTAAGGAGGACTTTCGTGGATTATGGTGGATTAAAGTGAATGACGGAGGATTAAGGTCGATGAATGTGGATTCGGTGGATTAATGTGCATTAGGAGGATTATGGTAGACTAATCGGTCTTAATACTCAATGAACCCTAATTCACTTTAGTCCACTCTAATCCACCTTAATGTTCCATCATCCACCTTAATCCAACCTAATACTCCCAATCCACCTTAATACAATCTAATCAATCTACATCGCCCCTAATGCACCTTAGCCTACCCTATACGGTCTTAATCCTACTTTATCAACCCTAATCCATCATAATCCGCCTTAATCCTCCTTCATCCACCTTACTCCTTATTCATGCACCTTAATTTAACTTAATCCTCCTTAATAGTCCCAATCTACCGTAATACACGCTAATCCACCTCTATCAAACCTAATCCAGCTCCATGGTCCCTAGTCCACCTTAATATACCCTAATCCGTCCTAATCGGCCTCAATCTTCTTTTATCAACCCTAATTCACCTTAATTCACATTAATCAACCTTAATCTCCTTTTATCCACCTTAATCCTCCCTAATCCTTGTTGATGCACCCTAATCCAGCCTAATCGGTCTTAATACCCTTTCATCAACCTTTCACCTTAATCCTCCTCCACGCACCTTAATCTTTATCCATGCATCTTAATCCTTCTTAATGCACTCTAATCCACCTTAATCTTCTTAAATACACTCTAATCAACCTTAATCCTCCCTAATCCACCTTATCTCAATCACTAATGATTAATTAATTAACTTGGGTAATCATTCTCTTATACAGGGGTGGACATGCTTTGGGTCACCTCTGGCCTTCCTTGGGTCACGTGATATTTCCAGTTTACAACGCGACCTTGAAACATAGATCCAAAGGCTTTCGCCTTAAAACTTAAAAAAAACTCAATGTTGACTAGCTAACGCTCATCACCTGCAATACCAAGGGTATACTTGCCAATAATATTTTCGGGGCGCAAAGGAGAATCTATAATGCTGCACTTCCGACTGAATAACAACAGTTAGCGTCGTGCGAGGTGATAGAGCCGCCCCAGAATATTAAGCATACTGAGGACAACCGCAACAAAAACGCTGGTGAGCAGGCCGGAAGAGTAAAAAAGTGCAGCATTACGGGATGCTTTGCTACGAGCTATAAGAAGGACGCCTCATCTCGCAAACAACACTATTGTCGGAACAAAGTTCTTTCGGCCAATGTCATGCAGCCACTGCTTCCTGCGCAAGCCGTCACGCTTTCCTTGTGGTATCATAAAAAGGGCATAACCATCTTCAGGCTTCTTGCTGCAGTTATATGCGCAACAGCCCGGCATAGCGCTAGCACATAGAGCAGGAAACAGCGTGCAACGTTCGCTACGCCGAGCTAAAGTGCCGAGCCAACCGTGCTCTCAGGAGGAAAATGGCGCGAACGAAAAAGAAAACACAAGCAAAACTCAAGAACCGCGCGTTTCCAAGGGCAACGGCAGGGAGACCAATCGTCGTGCAGAAAAACGGGGGCAAAACTGGTTGCCGCGGGGGAACGCGCAAGGGGCGAGGAGGAGGCGAGGAGGTCGCGCGGCGGCGGCAGAGTTCAAAGGGTGTCGCTACTTTCAAATTATCAAGGGACGTTAGCAATATGGTAGCGGGCCCAGGCATGGATGAGGGCGATATAATGCTGGGAGACGAGGTTCTGATGGTGTGCTCGACATACAGATACTTGGGAGTCCTCATATCAAGTGAACCGGAGCTCTGGGGCCACCAGGAGGACATGCTCCGCCAAAAAGCACTTCGGGCGCAGTGCATCCTTCGTCGCCAATGTCTGTGGGGCTGCAACCGGTTTGTAATGGTCCGCGATCTATGGAAAATCGTCCATGTACCGGCGCTAACGTTAGCAAATGCTGTGCTCTGCCTCTCGGCGCCCACACGGGAGTGGCTGGAGCGACGCCAGCGAGAGGTTGGTCGGATAGCTCTCGGCTGCCATGGTGCGGTGGCCAACAAGACTATTCAGGGCGACCTAGGCTGGTCGAGCTTTTTGAGGATCGGGAGGCGGTCAGCAAAATCGCCTACCGTGGCCGCCTGCTCGACATGCCTTGAGAGCGGTGGACGCGGCGTGTATTAGATTACTTGTCAGCGACATGCGTTAGCACGCCGTGGGTGAGGCGCCTATACCGCATAGAAAGTAAATATGGCCTGTTTCGCTCCCCTATCAGCGCAAACTCACCGGAGGATTGGATAAAACAGGCGCGGCAACGAGTACAAGATGAAGAAGAAACACGTTGGATGCGAAATATGGCAGCGAAGTTGACGTTGGCTGTGTACCGATGTCATAAGAACTCTATTGGCATGGTGCACCTGTATGTCAATTCCCTCGGGAGTAGGTTGCTCTTTGAAGCAAGAGCTGGTGCGCTCCGTACACTTGTGCACCTACGAAGCATAAACAGTGATGTGTGGCGTCGGCCGTGCGGAAAAGCGGACGAAAACATTGAACATGTGGTGCTACGGTGTGAGGGCATCGGGCCATCTGCCGCGCAGGGTTTATCTCTGGAGGCTGCCCTTGGTTTCGATCAGACTAGTAGGGCCTAGGGACCCCAATGACTGCTTATCAGTGTAGCGCATTCTCTCCTTTTCTCTTCTCTTTCTTTTGGTGTTATTTCCTTTTCCTACCTGTGCCTGCTTTGCTCGTAGGCAATAGAGCGTCATTCTGGCTTGGGCGTGGTTGCCACGCCCACCTGATACAAAGGGTTGGCCACAACATCATCATCATCATGCTAGTTCATAGTGTTCTTTTTTGTTTTTTTTATTGGTTAACCTAGGTAGGAGATTAGGCAGTATAATAGCACGAGCTTGGAGGCGCAACCCACCGCCCCGTTCCAAAGGGCACGCTCATAACATCCATACATCCATTCATCCATGGTAAAGCTAGGGGGACTATGGAGTATGCTTTATCATAATGTGAAGACGTCTACCCAGCGGTCAATTAAGGCACCACTGGCCTCTTTGAAGCCCTTGGGTTCAGCGAGAGCAGTGGGAAAGTAAACATGTCCGCAATAGGCATTAGCAAGAGGCGATTGGAGGTTTGGTGGAATAAAAGTAGGGAAAAGACAAAAAACAGAGACGTACAAAAGCACAGTTCGAAATAGGGGATCAGAAAATTTGGGTGTGGTAGTTCAGTTTTTTTATTATTGTTTAACCTATCTAGGACATTAGGCAGTATAATAGCAAGAGCTTGGTGGCGCAACCCACCGCCCCGTTCCGAAGGGGACGCTCATAACATCCATCCATCCATGGTGGCGCCCATGTAAAACGGTCTATAGACGCAAGCCTGAATGACCGTCGTACTACCTCGACACAAAAGTGATCAAGGCGTACAACCATGGATACCACAAAGGCCATCCGCGGAGCAGCGCGACCACACGAGGGTGCGCCACGACCGGTTCTGGCTCTGGGTTCCACTGAGCCAAACAAAACCCTGTGGATCTACTGACACACACGGCCGAGTCGAGCGACCTTAGGAGCCAACTTAGCAGCACGCATCATTACTTAATGGAGAGCTTTCCACCTGACTCATAAAAATCACGCCAGTACGAGCCCACACTTCGCAAAACTTCTTGTCGCCCAAGCGATGCGGGTCCCAGGTGAGATGAAACCAGACCTCCTTCCGTGCTTTCGCAAGCACTTCGTAAACCCTATAAACCGCCTCACAGCGTGCCAACCAAGCTTGATATTAGCACTCGACAAGAAGCACCAACTGGTTGATCGCCTGTTTAGGCAAAGGGTGCAAAAATCGAACAGTCTGATACGGAACACCTGGGAGCCTAAAGAGACTAGCATTCCTTTGGAGAAGATTTGCCGGAAGCTAACACAGCGTAAAGACATGAACCAAATCCTCGCGGCTGCTACAAAAAGGCCCCACTCCACGTGCTGGGATGACTGAAGGGCCTGTAACTCAACGGCAGGCGAACCCTCGCGCCAGGCGGTATATGAACGTAGCTCGCCTAGCGTCGTGGAAACTGGCCGTAATGAGCTTCCAGCTAGGCCTGTGGATGGACAGATCGTAGGCAATGCGGGGGGAGACTGAGTGAGGATATCGACTAGTTTTTGGATTGGAGTTGAAATTACGCCGATGCCGGGGTGAACCTTGCGTAGCCTTACCAGAGAATTAGCAGCCGCCGCATAAATGGTGGACGGAGAACCTGGGCGAGGCACACAGTCGGAAAACGTGCTCTGCGAAAACAAGCGGAGTCGAGTGCTAAGAAAAAAGGAAGTACAGCTTCGAGACAGTAGCATATCCGAGTTAAGAGCGACCTGGGTCCACCTGACGTGTAGTGCAGTAGCCACGACGCCCAGGTCATGAATTCCGACTCCTCCCTTATCCTTGGGCAACTTGAGTACCTGCCGAGCTACACGAGTTTTCCCTTTCCAGAGGAAGCGAAAGAGGCCCATCTCTTAAAGCCCCTTAAACTTCATAAAGTACTGACACTCTCCTCCTCCGCCTTCACTCCTCCTTGTTTCTCCTCTCTTTCGCGCTCCCTCCTTGACCGTGGCGCCGCCTACACTGCTCTAGCGTAGGAACGGCGCCAACATGCGCTCCTCGCCACTCCGTAGACGCTTCTCGAGCAAAAATGGCGCTGATGCACGGCGCGAGGGCCCACGTGATGCTATTAGGCCAATAGCGACGCGACGTTGGCCTCGGCCACAGCGCGCGAGGAGGAGGCATTCTTCAAAGCGTGGCACTACTTTACGAATTTTAAGGGGCTTTACCATCTCTGAGATAAGCATGGTTCGAGTTGGAACAGGAGACACACATGCCACATACGTAAGGAAGGAAAAATTGGAGGGCGCTTAAGCTTCGCCTTCGCGAGTGGAACGCGATAGCGTTATCGCACTTTGTTCGCACCGCCTACTCAAACTATCTACGCGAGCCAAACGTTGAGATTGGCACGCGACGGGCCGCGCCGCAACGCGCCATGAAGGCGGACGCGATCATGGGTAATCATGGGGCGAGTGGCGCGCCACGTGTCGGGGCAGCGCCGTACATTGCGAGGAGGGGGTCTTCTGTGTTTGCCGCAAGATGGCTCTGCGTGTGCGAGCGCAGAAGAAATGGAGCGGAAACGTACTTCGCTACTCGTGAAACTGCGACTTCTGTAATTTACATGGTCATAATTACCAATATACACCGCAATATAACTTTCAACGGCACGTTTCTAAGGCAACACCGCATTCACTAGTGGCGATTTTGTCCAGTTTTAAACGATCGAACTCGTGGCTGAGTAGCGTCTCCGTCTCACACTCCGGAGACCCTGGTTCGATTCCCACCGGCCGATCAAGCAAGGTGTTTTTTATTTATGAAGTTCCTTCTGGGGATTCATCGCTCACTGACAACGCCGCTTACGCCAACACCGACGCCGACGGCACCGGCTTTTCTGCGACACGAGCTCCTTAACGCTGTAGTGTTAAAACAGAATTGAGCGAAGAATTGTCGCTCGAGCCGTGAAGGGCATGAGAACGCGCTGAATTTCTGAATCCTGGTTTCAAGCTTCTCCTTAGCCTGCTGCCAGTTTTCAGGAGAGAGACCGTCTGGTTCGATTTGGAAACCGAGAATGCGCAACCGCGTTATTACGGGGAGACCATGAACAGAACAGGCTGCGGACTGGACGGACGGTTCAAGTACATGACTGCACTTTTCGACTTATTCAACCTTGCACCGCTTACCCTGCAATAACTGTCCATGACATCGAAGACGATCCAAGCTGATGCCTCGTCCGGGACGACAATAGACAAGTCATCCGCATAGGCAAAGAGTGCAACCAGAGGGGAACGTGGTGGGAGTAGGAACCTGCCAATTCTACTGTCACAGGACCTCTGCAGAAGCGGTTCAAAAGCGAGCACGCAGAGGGCAGACGACACGGTCCCCCTGCCGTACGCCACGGCCCACAACAAATGCCTCCAAGACGCGATCCTGTATGAGAAAAGCAGAAGTCGGTCGAGAATAGAAAGCTTGCCGAAAACCCACAATAAAACCAGTCTTAATTTTCCAAAACAAACCAGGAAAAGGCACTTATGGCTTATGATATCGAAAGCCTTCTCTTGATCGAAGGAGCACAGAATATCTGGAAGTTTAATGGTATTTGCCCACAGGAGAAGGCCCCTCACTGCTAAACAGTGAAGCTGAGTGAAGCGCCCCTGGACACAACATGCCTGGTATGTACAGAGTTGAGTACTGGAGTGAGTCCCATACACAGACGCTTTGTTATGAGCTTGTAATCGTAGTTCCGAAGTGTGATTTGACGCCATGCTCTTAGATCGGAGCTTTTCGACTCATCCTTACAAAGGAGAGTGATTATAGGCCCTCTCGTTCACACAATGAAAAAGTCACTTCACTGAGTAGCCTGTTCACCAATGACGTGAACGGCTTCCCTAACAGTGTCTAAAACTTCACACAAAATTCGACTGTCAGACCATTGGATCCCGGACTGCGATTATGCTTCATAGACTTCCAAGACAAAAATAGCTCATCCTCATCTATGGCTGAGCCACAGACTTCCGTTGGCTCAGCTGGTGAAACAAATGGAAAGTCGGCTGGAGAGGCAACTGGTTCGACATACAAGGTCATGTTAAACTGCCTCGCCAGTGCAAGAACTCCTTCTGGTGAATCGACTACGCTTCCACCACATGGACTTACTAGGGATGAGTTGTGCTCTTCCTTGAAAGATGCCTACGTAGGACATTTCCGCTGTACCATGCTTCCATTTGCCACTTCTCTGCTCGCGTTATGGCTCTCGATCTATCCCAGTGTCGCTGCAGGAGAATCCGAAGTTCCTTTCGGAGTGAGGCCAGCGCCGGAGCAACACCAGGCCCGCAGGACTGCGGCCTTGAGAGCAGGAGCATCGTGTCGGAGACGATTTTAATCTCCTCACGTTCCTCGCGCGCTCGACGCTTGCCCCAAGACCTCAAGCACTCGCGCACTCTGACCTTCACGTCATCCCATTCTATACTAGCTATATTCTCTCTGTTGTGCAGTGATCGAAAGAGAATGGATGATACCTCTGCGTTTGCCAGCCTTTAGACGCCACCAGGATTTAGACGCCACCGTCTCTTCACTTGCGGGACAATGTTCGAATCGACAAACCGCATAATGAGGAAGCTGTGGTCGCTAAGAGCAGAAGGAACCAACCATGAAGAATACATACTGAAAGCTAGTGACGATAAGATGTAAAAACGATCGATGCGGTTCCGCATGCCGCTTCCTGTTCAAGTCATTCCTGAATGTCCAGGGCGAAGCAAGTGCCAAGCATTGGCTAGTCCCAGCCCATAGTCGAGCTCTCGCAGTACAGCATTTCTGGCCCTATCTTTGATTATTGGAGTCCCTCTACAGGAGACGCAATCAAGCTGTTCTAACACACTTGAAATCGCGCACTACAATAAACCGAGAGGGACCTACCAAGTATATGGTTCTAATGGAGCGAAAAACTCTCTCTGATCTCTATCCTTGCTTGGAGTACAGACATTAACAATTCGAATGCCACAACCAAGATCCACCGACAGGATAGGGCCCTCGGCGTCCCTGGGATGACGAAGAACAAGGCCGCTGAATTTCGGCATCAAAATGGTGGCCGTATCTCGGCATCCCGACTCGCCATTACTCCAGAAAGACCTCGTGCGAAAAATTCTGTCAAGGTGGCTGATATGGCCAAACCTATGGACATAAGTTTCTTGAAGTACAAGAGTATCTACGTTTTTGGATTTAGCTAAGCTAACAACCTGTAACTGTTTGGAAGCTCGAGACAAACCTCTACTACTTAAAGAAGCTATAGTAAGAGAAGGAGCCATATTAAGTAAGAGAAAATATAGCGGAAAGCTAATTAAAGCAAAGGAAAGAAAAGAAAGACTAGAGAATGAGTGGACTACTATTGAGTAATACTAGCCGAATAACCCGCCATGGTTGCTCAGTGGCTATGGTGTTGGGCTGGTGAGCACGAGGTCGCGGGATCGAATCCCGGCCACTGCGGCCGCATTTCGATTGGGGCGAAATGCGAAAACACCCGTGTACTTAGATTTAGGTGCACGTTAAAAAACCCCAGGTGGTCGAAATTTCCGGAGTCCTCCACTACGGCGTGCCTCATAATCAGAAAGTGGTTTTAGCACGTAAAGCCTCATATTTAATTTAATTTTACTAGCCGAATGGAATACAAAGGCTAGAACTGTCTATCAGGTAGTCTCCGAAATTGGAGACCCCTCATAAGTAGAATCAGAGGCTATCTGACAATTTGGAACAGTGGCATCGAACCCATTTACAGCCCATACAAGGAGTTGTTTCCTCCATGTCCGAAGGGACGTCAGTCTTCGAGTCGGAAGCTGAAAGTGTCACGGCAGTGTGCTTTCAGCAGTGCACACTGCCGAGCATGACGACTTGACCGCAGCACGTGCTGCGAAGTGACATGGGAACGCGGGAATGGTAATTACCCGCGAAAGGGCGCATGAGCGATCGCGTCACTCGTGACGTCAGAACTTACAGTGACGCCATCGCACCTCCGCGAATAGAAACAGCCGCCAGCAGTCTGATTGCCTTCGAGTCTGAGCCTATAGCTTCTTTAAGTGCGCCTTGCAGACGACGCGGGTGCTCGCAAAAAAATTGGAGGACGCTTAAGCTTCGCCTTCAAGAGTGGAACGCGACAGCGTTCCCGTCGACCCGCCAAGGGGTGTAAGACAATGGGCTACGGCGCAGCGACTACGCGCCCCGCATCGGACGCGGTGAGCGTCGAGCAACGCAGCGTTCGGCGCGACAACGAAATGTGCGCCTGAGCAAGCGACGCACGCCTGAGCCTTAGAAACAGCTCGTTTCTAAGGCAACACCGCGTTCACTAGAGGAGCTTTTGTACCGCTTTGAAGCATCGAACTCGTGGCTCAGTGGTAATAAAGAAAAAAAAAGCTCGTGGCTCAGTCATTCCTTCGTCGGCTCTCGTGCGCGTCGGACGCTGGGATCATGTGCTCTCTCCGAGCGGTGTCAGCGGCTTCAGGCCGTGGTTCTACTGTATCTGCTGAGGATTACAAGGTTATTCTGCCCCAACTGCCAACTGGAAACGCTTCCCTGAACACTGTATTTCTTCATTGTGATGTGTCTGCGAGGCCCTACCGAATCAACGATTTCGAAGAAGAAATTGAGCGCCTACAAGTAGTCAAGGATGTAGCGTCGATCGGTGCCTACCAGATGAATCATGCCTGGGCGCTAACGACACATTCCATGGCCGCAAAACAAGTGCTCGTAGATGCAAAGGAACTGCGCATCAAAGGTAAAAGATGCCTTGTCATCGATCCCAACGACAGTCAGGTGAGAGTCAAACTTCACTGGCTTCCTTACCATATCAGTGACGACGCCGTGCGAAAAGCGTTGGAACCATATGGGAAAATTGAAGAAATGAGTAGAGAAACGTGGCAGACTGGAAAATTCAAGGGAGCGCAAACCTCATCTAGGTCGGTGATTTTGAGACTGAAACACGGATTTACTGTCGAATCGCTTCCGCATCAGATTCGTATTCAGGGCAGCAACACTCTTGTAATTGTGCCTGGACGACCACCCCTGTGTCTGAGATGTAAGAAATCGGGCCATATAAGAAAGGATTGTCGTATCCCGCGGTGTTCTGCATGCCGCAAATTTGGTCATGAAGCTGACGACTGCAGGAAAACTTACGCTACCATGACACGGGAAGACGGCGAGAACGCCGACACAGATGCGCTCATGGACGAGGATGAAGCTGTAGAAACTTTACAGCCTCGTACCATTAATCTTTCCGCGTGGGTGCCTGAGCCTGCAACACCAACCACGCAAAAAGAAGCTGAGGCCGACTCTCCAGTGAAGGCTGTATCACCTGTTGTCTCTGTAACAACGGATAAAATCTCGGGGGAGCCCGAAGAAAAGTGCAGTGTAGTGTTTCAAGTTCCGTGCCCTTCAGTGCTTGTGGAGTCGCCGACGGCGTCTAAAGTGAGCTACCCAGCAGAACCAGAACGCCCGGAGACGCCCGTGGCGTCTGACGACGCAATATCTGCGACAGAAGCAGAGATTGCGGACTTAGGAGCGGAACGTCCCAAGACGCCAGCGGCGTCTGAAGCCCCGTACCTTCCAATGGAAGCGGAGACGCCAGAGGCGTACCATTCCCTGGAGTCTGAGCCGGAGGACGCAAGCAATAGGGCTACAAGGATGCCTGAGCTTGGTTCGGACGAGGATGAAGGCACATTACAGAGATGAGAAGCATGGTGCAAAAAGTAAAATCGAAAGCGGCCATGAAGAGGAACCGTGTTACCACGGCTCCTCGGATACCGCCCGTAGAAAAACGTCACAAGCGCTCCTTGTGACCTGTAAAGATCACGCCTCAAAGGTATGCATCATTGGCCGGAGTATCGGCAGTTTTATCACTATGGCTTACTTAAAGCTAGCAACCTTTAACTGCGTGAGCTTGGTCGCACGCAGGAGGAAGCAGTGGTTTCTAAATCTGCTACTGCAAGAAAATGTTGACATTGCGTTTATTCAGGAGACAAAACTTTCATCGAGTGTGCAGTTGGAAGAGATGAACCACTTTGTTCGCCAACATTACTCGTTTCATTTTTCGCCTGCTTGTGGTTACAGTGGAGGGACGGCAGTTTTGGTAAAGAAACACTCAGCGGCACTAGTGTACCCCGAGTGGGACAAGGACCGAAACGGCCGTGTATGTAGTGTGGATTTGATATACCGGAATGAACCATACAAGCTTGTTTCCATTCATGCTCCGAATGACGCACCGCTCCGAAAAGAATTCTTTGCAGGCCTGAGGCAGTATCTTGACTCACCATGCCGTACCATATTTGCCGGAGACTTTAATTGTGTTTTACGTGCTTCAGACTGTTCGAAAAAGCGATCTCCAGATACCAGCCTAGCAGAGCTCAGGAAGCTTTTGAGAGACTATGACTTGCAAGATGTTACCGAGCTTGCGCCAGGAGATAATGACGGTTTTACACATTGGCAAGGGGACTGTCATTCAAGGCTTGATCGGTTTTACGTGTCTAGTGAACTCTCATCGTACAACGTGCGTTATAAAGTGCAACCTGTTGCTTTCTCAGATCATGCGTTTGTCACAGCCATATTTGAAGAAAAGGAAATAACAAGAAAGAGGCATAAAGAGTGGCAGTTGTGGAAACTGAATGAGAGTCTGCTGGATGACAAAGAAATATTCGGCAGCATTAAGAATCTAATCAAGGAAAAAACGAAAGGAGGAAAGGTAGACGCAATATTGTGGGAAGAGATAAAGGAAGAATGTAAGATGTTTCTACTTGCAAAAGGACAGGAAAAATCAGCGCTGAAGAGCGAAAAGCTGAGCTTGATACGAACTCTCAAAAATCTAATCGAAGCCGAAAACTGTCATCCGGGTACCCTCACAGAAGATATCAAAGAGTGCAAAGGCCAGCTGCTGTCAATCTTGGAGAAGGAATATAAAGGCGCTATGATCCGGTCTAGGACGGAATCACAGCAGAGAGATAAGGAACCGCTCAAGATTTTCAAGACAAAAGAAAGACAGCATGGCATGAAAAACAGAATAGAAGCAATACAGAGCGGGGACAGTATTCTCAAATCACAGAATGACATCGAGACTGCCTTCACTCAAGCATACAAAGACCTCTTCGAATACGGAAGTAACACATGCGACCGTGAACTCTTGCAAAAGTTTGCCTCAACGTTAAACTGCATAGATGACGAGACAAAACAGCAAACGGATGAGTGTATATCAGAAAGCGAAATAGAATGGGCCATACAAAAGCTAAAACCAAGAAAATCGCCAGGAGTAGATGGACTCAGCACTGCCTTTTACAAAAAATTTTCACCGGAATTAGTCCCAATATTACGCGGCGTCTACGATGACATTTTGAAACGAGGATTACTGCCGCCATCTATGCGACGAGGTCTTACTGTCTTACTGCCAAAGAAGCATTCAAGGCAAGTGCCGACAGTGAGCGATTTCCGCCCCATTAGTCTTTTAACGACTGGTTACAAAATACTTGCTAAAATTATAGCTAGACGGCTGGACTTTGCCCTCGGATCAGTTATAGGCAACCATCAATCTTATGGCATCAAAGGACGTCGCATCAGTGATAACCTGCATGCTATGAGGATACTGTGCGAAGCTACCTCCGTTGGTGGATCCAGGGCAGCGGTTTTGCAAGTGGATCTGAGCAAGGCTTTCGATAGAGTAACACATGACTTTCTCTTCAACTTGCTTAAGGCCTGCAACATTGGGGACCGACTTCTAAAATATATTGGTGTCTGCTACAGACAAGTGACGACGCGACTGGTAATCAACGGACAAACAACTCCCACCATACAGCTCAACAGATCCGTTAGGCAAGGATGCCCCATGTCACCAGTTCTTTTTGCTATGTACTTAGAACCCTTGTGCCGAACAATTCTGAACGACAGCAACATAACAGGCTTCAGTTTCGCAGATACTTCTCTGAAAGTCCTCGCCTACGCCGACGACCTTACGCTTGTGGGTGCCTCCAGAGAGGAAATCCGCCAAGGAGTGCAGCATGTCATGGACTTTTGTAAAGTTTCTGGTGCTAAAGTGAATCGAGAAAAGTGTGCGGGTGCATGGCTAGGTGCCTGGGACTTAAAACCAACCACCTTCCTAGAGGTGAAGTGGACGTCTGAAATCATCAGCTACCTCGGTGTGTGTTTTAATACTGCCAACCTACAGAATGGACCAAATACAATTCGAAGTGGTGCCCTCGCGGAAAAAGTGCAACAGTGGCATGGGAGAACGGTCCCGCTTATGAACAGAGCCTTTGTGTGTAACACTGTGTTCTTTCCAGCTATATGGTACTCAGCGCAGGTGATGCCCTGTTTGCCGGCTCAGGTGAATCGAGTGCATAGATTTTGCGCAACATATATTTGGGAGTCACGGTTTGAGCGCATGAGGCGCAGTAACTTATTCTTAAGTAAGGCAAAAGGAGGCCTAGGGCTGGTAAACGTAGAGGTAAAACTCAAAGTTCACAGGTACCTTTTTTTCAAAAACCAAACCCATCATATTATACGTCATTCTTACAAACAATTAGGAGGGGGGTACTTAAGCGAGTGGATCGAAGGTGCCCAAGGAGTCCCACGAGCCCGCACCCTAAAATTCTACAGGGAGGTGGAGCAGGCAGCTCGCTTCTTCGAGCAGCGTTTTTCTCAAGAGTACCTAAAAAATGTAAAACGGAAGAGTCTGTACTGGAACACTATAGATATGCTATTCCCACCACCCCTATATCGGTCTCGAGTTGGAAGCCAGCTGGAGTCTGACGTTTTCAAGCGTCTACCAAAATATCCTGTAAAAACAGCGATTAAGGATTTCTTTGTAAGGTTACATGTCGAAGTTCTACCTGTAAAAACATGGCTACGTAACAAGGGTTTCTTCGTGCCGTGGTCAACGGACTGCCCGCTCTGTCCCTATCCAGAATCATTGCAGCACGTATTTTTGTTTTGTACAAATGCAGTACTATTTTGGCACAACATACGAATTGTGTTTGATGTGCAGATATACCCAAATTGGGATAACGTAAAATATCTGACACTGGAAGATGACAAAAATAACAACAGTGTTGAAACCCTGTTATTGCTAGGTTTGTATGCAATTTGGAGATCCCGAACTGATTACGTCCTAGCACTAGAAAACGCAAAACCTGCGTGGACGCACTTTTGTGATGCTTTTGCGTATACAAGTTCGCTGCTGGGCGGCGAAGATGAGTTTAGCAAGCGATGGCAGGTGTGGCAGAAGCGCCTGCAGCAAAGATGAACACTTATATAGATGTGCAAGTCTCTGTGTATGTGTGTGTGTGTGTGTTAGAAAAGCTGTGAAAAAAAAAAGAACTCGGGGAAAAAAAAAAAGCTCGTGGCTCAGTGGTAACGTCTCCGTCTCACACTCCGGAGACCTTGGTTCGATTCCCACTCAGCCCATCTTGCAAGTTGTTTTTTATTCATGAAGTGCCTGCTGGGATTTATCGCTCACGGCCAACGCCGCCGACGCCGACTTTTCTGCGACACGAGCTCCTTAACGCTGTCGCGTTAAAATCCTTCGCAAATACCTGCGAATCTAGACGACAGCGACGGTGAAAAAGTGAGCTCACGCACAACTACCGAAGTACTCTCTGCTGCCTATTCCGAGGAATCATTCGTCACAAACTACGTCGGCGCGATCGTTATCATACAGCCGTTACGACTGCGTTGTCGTTTACAGCTGCCGCAGCTGTATAAACAGCTAAATTATCTCCAACGTGGAGCCTGTATCATATTGTCAATTGAGCATGCCAAATAAATATGGTATTTAACATTGATCAATAAGGATTAGTTTATCTTAACGCTTTTGCATGCACCAGTGTGTTTCTTTGATTCTCGGACTAATTCTTATTGCTGTATTAGTTTATTTCGCGACTTTGCGAAGTTCTGCGACATGTGAAATTCCATGAACATGCAAAATTTTGCATCTATATTCTTTTTAGCCTGTGCGAAGTACGTTATACTATGTCTATCCTCTATTTTTGCAAGTTGATGTATTTTTCCAGAAACCGCGTGGAAGATCCCCACTGCTAAGTTTTGTAGCCCAAGGAGGCTTTCAAACAGCATTTGCATACTTCTGCTTTCTCCAGCCTTTTGGGAACAAATACATTTCAAACTCCCCTTGAGCCCGACCGAGCCACCATGCATCGCCGACCACTGCGTCACCACCATATGATCAGCGAGGCCGAAGCTATTTCCAACTGTCCAGGCGTCTTTAGTGGTCTCGGAGGCATTGTTCTGTGACTCCTGGACTTTCATCATCATTCACATCAACGGCGTTTGCATGAGCACGTCAGCGGCGCACCGCCTTCGTTTGAAGGCGAATCGCGTTGATGTGACAGAAGAATGCACATATAGAAGAGGTGCTGTCGTCTGTCGAGTCGCACGGCTGCGGCCCTCTTGTGTTCTCCATTTTCTGGAGGAATACAAATTTCCTGTTAAGCTGTCATCTCTCAAAACGTGCCGAATAGGCGGCGTGGCACACTAATCCATACAAGCAGTTTCTCGGCTCTGTCTCTCCGCGCGGTTATTGCCTGTGCGTGGGGCGCTCGAGTGCAGGGGTAATTATCTACTGATCCCTAGTCCCTACCCATGATTGGGGAAGCCATGACACCATCACTAAAAGTAAGGCGCAATGACTTCGCGCGCTTTTTTGTCAGGTCTAAATGCCCACGGTTATGAACCCGCAAATGGCAAGGGCTGTTCACGCTATCTATGACCTGCAAGGAGGTGGTGCTAATAATTCACAAAAAGAACAGCCCAGTCTTGGAAACCTTACAGAGGCCAGCGTATAGACCGTTTTTTCGTAGGCGCCGCCATATTGTGAACGCAGTGGCGCCGCCTATGAGCAGCGCCATACTGGCTTGGGTGAAAGCGGTCTTTTGCATGGCAGGTATACGCTCGGCGGTGGGTTCTGGCGTTTGTTCTCGCGGTCGTGCGGTCTGTTTAGTATGACGTGCGTCTTCTACGAGATAAACGGTTCTGTGAGACGTGCTGATGTGGTTTAAGGCGTCATGGCCGGAATTTCTGCTCAGCGTTGAGGTGGACGGAACACGCAGCGCGATGTGTGCGCGCATATTTGAGCCTACAATCAGCCTCGGAGATCAGTTGTGTATTTCCGAATGTTCCAATCACTAATGTGACCTTATTGCAGTATTATCCTCTATTTTTAAGCTGCGGTTTAGGAGCCATGAAACATACGCGACGATCGTAACAGCGTGGGTACCGTTCTGCTACGATAGGAGCTGTGTGTTATACTTTGACAAGCGTTCAAACTGTTAGCTGCAGGTTACATTGCGTGACTGCTTGGTTGGATGGATGACGTTTCCACCCATGAATAAAATAGTTTTGGTTAGTAATAGCAGCATACCTTACAGTCTGAATTAAGCTTGTCCAGCAAAGCGACCGTTTACAAATTGCGCGAACGTCCTATAAGCAGTAGTAGGTGCTGGATTACAGATATCTTTGTTCTATATAGCGCATGGTCCAAGCATACGGCATCAGCGCTTATATATTTAGACACATTTGTGCGGCGTTAGCCCGTTTTCTCTTGCTTTTTAGAGAAAGAGGATGATAACGGGAATTTTCTTTTCGGTTGTGTTCGTTCAGTACTTTACGACGCACTCACAAGTAATACGGAAATTTGGGCTCAAAAGTAGCCATCGCATTCTTTATATGCGAACCCTCTCATATTTTATGGCTATATACAGGCCGAAAAGGCAATGCCGAAGCACACAGATTATCTATGTATCGTGCTGGCTCACCAACCGCAGTGATCGCTGTGTTGAGGAGCGCCATGGGCCTCATGCAGCAAGGCTAGCGTAGACATATGGTAATTTCAAGCACACTAGACTTGAAATGCGTGAGAACGATGCCAGTGTATCACATATGTTTGATAGTGCCTGCCGCTCAGATGTTTCGTGGTTGCCTTAGGTTGGCCGTGCACGAGCATGCGCTCGTATGTTTTATGTTTTACTCCCTATGCTAATCGATCAGACAGTGAGCTGATTTACCATTTAATGCTCGTAATACAGAGACGCCGGTTTTCTTTACTCATACACGCACCGCGACTGATAATGCGCGTACACCGTGTCTGATTATGCGCGTCACATTTTTGCGCCCCCAAGACATATTTCCGCCTACAGTAGTTGCCGATGCACCGAAAGGCTTCCCTGACGACCTTATATGAACGAACATGGCGTAAATTTCCCAAAGTAAGATCTAAAACATCTCGAAATCGTTCCGCAGCACGCGACAGCAATACTTTCAAGCAGCGCCGCGCCAGATCGCCCAAGCCAGAGAGGAGGAAAGGCTCTCCGCACGCCCTATCCTCCTCGCCCGATGAAACGGTCTATAGTGACAGCGTATTCGACGAAAACACTCCTTTCACGGAGCGCTTGTAAATTTGCGGCGTTCGTGTCACTTCCAGTAGTCTATGAGACCGGCTCGGCGGACAAGTTACTCCCTAACGCTGCGACATAAATTAGAGCGACTCATGCTTCAAGGAATCGCTAAGTTTGTTACTTCCAGCCTGCCTCCTGTATCACCGATTATGGAATTGAAGAGACTTGATCAACTTCAAGGCGAAAGAACAAGCTTTTCTTCTCCGAAAACGGTTTCCGGTTTTTCTTTGGACGAGGGCTGCTTTTGACTAATGTCAAGTTCCTGTAAACGCGTCTACCGTGGAAACCTCCTTAGGATACGTACCCAAAATTAATAAAGTAATATTTGGGGACAGCACAATTCAAAAACAAGATGTTATAATTGGCGCATATAGCAGGAGTGAGAGAAAGTTGAAAAGAAAGTGAACTGCAATGAGAATGATAGATGTAATAAAAATTATGCAGATTTCACATGCGTTTTTTTATTTCGCCTCCGTCGAAATGCGGCTGCTGCGGTTGAGATCAACTGCGCGACCTCTAGCAATGCATTAGCTGTAAAGCTACCGCGCGGGGCAAAGAAGGGTTGATTTGACGGTCGACTGCTTCCGTAGTGTCGCCTGGACTTTGCGGTGCGCTTTAAGCTCTGCTTCTGCACGCCCTGCCTAGTTTGCCCGCTTCCACATATTTGCATGGTGTTCATTTTTCAGAAATAGCAGCAACGTACTGCACTTAGCTTGAACTTAAGCTTATCCAGTTTCCCCGAACCGCTGTCCAGCAGTGGTAGGGTTTCGTTGCCCTCTCACGTCCCCTCCCTCCTTTGTATGGGAACTGCCTCTTCTCCTCCCTTTCTCTCTACAGCTCTTTGTAGGTCCCCTCCGGGGTCGCACCTTAGTGCAAAAGGAAGCCCTGCAGTTTCTCAAATGCTTCTGGGGGGAGTCACGGATAATTACCGCTGTCAGGAGGCAAATGTGGCGAGGCCCAGGGAGCTCCAGAGGGCATTGTGCACATACCACGCGTGTGGGATGAAAAGGAGCTTCTCCCTTCACCCTCCCTCTCTTAACGTTTCTGCCATGCATACAGACGCTCTGAATCAACCCCCGACGCGGTGTGCCGGACAGCAGCAGCAGCTGTGGAAAAGTTGAAGGAAGAGGCAAAGAAAGCTTCGCTTTAAGGGAAGAGTGCGACGACAAAAAATTCAAGCAATTCGGGGAAAGCAGTTGGTTTGATGACGAATCGCACGTTAGTCGTCGTCAGCGCTGTTAGAAAACAGTATCGCATCGGCGTAGGACGTTAGTGCCTTAGCCAACTGGAGCTACATGAACCGTATTATAAGCGGATTTCTACGGTATTTATTTCCGTGGTTTTCCACTTTTCTTGCAGCACAGTTTGCTTGCTAAGCGCGCGCAAACTAGATCAGCAGCGTGTCGGTATTCGCATAGATATATGACGAGGCTGTGCTTCCAACATGGCGGACGGTGAGATGATCGCGTCTCTGTCGAAAGGTGCACATTGTGGAGAATGGCGGAATTCGAAGAGAAACCATCAAAATTAGGCTTTAGCGAACAAATATAAGGTATATGAATGCACCCGCATTTAAGCGATTAAATGCGTAAAATTACAATAACTGTAAAAAGCAGCCCTTCGCATAGCTGGCACGGGAGAATATGCGGGAATTTTTCGCGAAGAACGAAATTATCACGCATACGTCTCAGTAAATTCGCAAAAGATTTTCGGCAAAATCCTGTTCTTGCCTGCACTTTGCTACTCAGCGTTGCGTGTGGTTCCCTTCAGTGTCAGTCGAGGGCTGTCAAACGCGGCATACTTTGCCACGCTGTATTACGAGTTAGGAATCAGCTTAAAATGTGCCAAGTGAAGTATGCGCTTGTACAAGCAAACGAGGTAGCGAGCTGACAAGAAGAGCGACTATAGAGGCATAACCAATTACCGGCGTTGTGCTTCGCTTTTTTTTTTTTCATTATTGTGTTCCCCCAATGAGGAAACAACGGCAGACTCGTATGAGTCGCCATAGTTGAACGTCGGAGCACAGCGAATTGGGAAGAGGGCCGCCTCCATCAATGAAAACGTTCCGCTGGCAGTTGCCGATACTGAGAAGCGTTTCTCGTGGACAAAGTGGATGGCGGACATACTGACAAACATCTGGGAGGTCCATTTGACGCCAGTACCCTCTCACATACATAACACGCCCGTCTTCAACTCAATGACAGAGTTGTTCAACAAGGCGACCGGCGGGTCCTCTGTCACTTCAACGCAGTTGCGACACAAGTTCGAAAATTTGGGGCAACAGTGCAGGTAAAGGGTAATTCGCGTGTGCCCGGATGTTTGTCACGCTAGACTTTAGTATGCGCTGTACGGCTTGTGTGCAACAATCCTAGTGCAATGGTTGGCCTCCTGGTGTTTGATATGTTCCCTACGTGCCGTAGTCCTAACAGTGCCGCATTATCGACGTAGCATATTTTCAACGCATACTACAGTGAATGCTACAGTCATTCTACAATATTCGTAAAGGCTACCTTGAGGTAGCCAGGATGTTCAGTTTCTGCCGTCAGTAGCACAGTGCCATATTAGCCACACCGGTTACACAACGACCATTTATATCGCAGTATATATATCGTATTATATTATATTATATTATATTATATTATATCGCCTTGCTGTACTCCACAATCAACGCTGGAAGTCGTTTTGTGAGTCTCTCGACCCACGTAAACCTCTGTCGGTTGTCTGGAGAACAATCCGTGGTCTTCGAACAGCTCCTCAACAGCGTCGTCCATTAAAGTCTCTAGCCCTACATCAAGGACGCCGAGAAGTCGAGGTAGCCGAAGATTACTGCGCAAGAATCGCGGGTCCGGCGCTCACGTATTCACCTTGCGCACCTATTCCCATTGTGCCCCCTTGCTCCCGGGATCCTCGTATGGACGCTGCTTTCTCCATCGAAGAACTGGAGGCCGCACTTGCTGGTTTCAGGCGATCTTCGTCACCAGGACACGATGGCATCACATACTCTGCGCTTGTAAACCTTGGTCAAGAGGCCAGAGATGCCCTTCTTGGCCTATACAACGCATCATGGCGTGACGGCTTGGTCCCTACAACGTGGAAATCCAGCCGGCTTGTTCCACTCCTCAAGGCTGGCAAATCCCCGTTGGAATTATCATCTTACCGTCCAATAGCACTGGCCAGCTGTGTCGGCAAGGTAATGGAAAGAATGATACTTGCACGGCTAGAATGGTACTTGGAATTCTACAACGTCTATCCAGAGGTGATGGCTGGTTTTCGACGTGGGCGCTCGTCAATAGATAGCGTTATCGACCTGGTAACATACGTACAACACCAGAAACATCTGAAACGAATCACTGCGGCCCTATTCCTTGATGTTAAAGGTGCGTACGACAATGTGGATCATCAGGCAATTCTGGACGCCTTAGAAGCTGTAGGGATTGGTGGACGCACCTTTCGCTGGATATGCAACTATTTGCATGGAAGATCTTTCTTTATTTTGACTGAAGACGGACCAACGCCATCTAGCTATACCAGTCGTGGTGTACCGCAAGGCGGAGTACTTAGCCCTACCCTTTTCAACTTGGTGCTCGTTGGTCTCGCTGATTCGTTACCGCAAACCGTACAGCTCTCCGTATATGCAGACGACATTTGCATATGGGCTTCAGGCGTGACACGTGTACAAGTCCGCGCACGACTTCAGAAAGCCTCAACGGCTGTGTCAAGATACCTAAGAAGACAAGGCCTGGAGCTTTCTGCTGAGAAATGTGCAGTCGTTGCTTTTACTCGTAAATCGATGTCCCCGTATGCTTTGCGGATTAATGACCAAATCATACGATATAGACGGACGCACCGATTTCTTGGCGTCATCATTGATAGAGACTTGTCTTGGAGCCCTCACATCTCGTACATGACGAAGCGTTTGGCCGCCATTGTGGACCTTCTTGCGTTTCTCGGCGGGAAGTCCTGGGGCGCAACAGTACCGTCAATGTTGCAACTATATCGAGCACTGTTTTTGGGCTTCCTGCGGTACAGCTTACCTGTAATAGGTAATACTTGTACTACGAATATTCGCAAACTCCAGAGCGTGCAAGCCCAAGCACTCAGGACTTGTCTCGGTCTTCCCAAAACATCATCGATTGCGACAGTGGCCATAGCCAGAGACGCGCCTTTGACAGTCTACATTGATACAGATGTCCTGAGAGCGCACATCCGACACCTGACTCGGATTCCCTCACACCATCTTGCTTGCTTGCCAGCAAAAAGGCCACTTTCAACTTTTGCTAAAACTATTGTAAGACATCAGTCGTACTTGCCATCAGAATTTACGCCCGCTTCACGATTGTCAGATCCATTGTGGTGTCTGCACCGGCCGCAAGTGCAACTGACAATTCCAGGAGTCAGAAAGAAAGCTGCAGCGCCATTGCAAGCTTTGAAGCAAGCAACTTTGGAGCACATTCACAACGTGCACAGATTCCGGAAACATGTATACACAGATGGCTCAGTAAAACTCAACAGCGCTGCTGCTGCAGTCATCATCCCGGCACAATCTGAGGAAATCAAATTAAGAACTTCATGTGTGACCACATCGACGGGTGCAGAACTCGCGGCGCTCCGTGCTGCACTTGATTTCATTAAGCAGAAACCACCGCAACAATGGACAGTCTTCAGTGACTCCAAGGCAGCCCTTCAGTGCATACGAAGCCCAATGCGCCACGGACCCAACGAACAACTGGCCTCAGAAATTCGGCGCATATATCATCAAAGCTATGATAAGGGACACAACATAATCTTTCAGTGGCTTCCAGGACATTGTAACATCAGCGGGAATGACCAAGCCGACGAAGCCGCCCGATCGGCACATGAAAGTGGTCAACGAGTCTTCATTCCGCTTTCGCGAACAGACGCTGCGGCTGGGCTGCGATTGATGTCGCGTGAGTGTACTTTGCCCCTGTGGGACTCAAATGTTTTCACCATGTGTCGGTTGCGTTCGTTGTCTCCGGACATACGGATGCACCTCCCGCCTGGATTACCACGACGTGAACAGACCATGCTTTACCGTCTGTGGCTAGGCGTTGCGTTTACAAACGCCTATGCTTTCCTCATAGGAATGGCCAACAGCCCCACGTGCGACACTTGTAACATCGACGAGACGCTCGCACACATTATCTGTGTCTGCCCGCGATACAATGCTGAGAGACAAGTGATGTGCAGGGTACTGGACCAGCTGGACAATCGTCCACTTTCAGAACTAAAAGCTTTAGGCCAATGCTCCGAAAGAACATCCGCGTTGAAGGCCTTATTCGCGCTATTAACGTTCTTGCGGTCTACGGGGCTTCACGACAGACTCTAAGAATGGCGCCCCCTACCGTTCTGTAGTGTACGCGCTTTGTTCGTGCTTGTCTCCCTTTCTTTCTATCTCCCCCTTCCACTCTGTCTCTCTTTTTATCCCTCTTAACCCTTCCCCCTGCGCAGGGTAGCCAACCGGAACTACCTCTGGTTAACCTCCCTGCCTTTCTCTGCATTATTTTCTCTCTCTCTCTCTATATCGCAGTTCAAGTTCCGGAACACCAGTGCTTGGACGAGATACGCAAAGGATAACAATAGACACAATGCGCTGTTCTCATTCTTCTCGTGTACCTCGCCTAAGCGCTGGCCTTGCCGACTTTAAACTAAGCTGCCCAAACGGGCCAAGTTTTTACCCTATAAATTTTGCATCACCACGCAAACAAACATCGCTTGAGTGAAACTTCGCAGTGAACTTTTCAGGAAGCTAGGTCGTTGATAAATGCTGTGGACAATTAACCTTGTCATTTGCTGGCCCCTTGTTAGGTAAAACACGTGAACGGTCTAATAGAACGCATTCTGTTTGAATGCTTCAGTTTTAGACGTTAAGTGCAAGCAAGGACAGCAGAAATAGTTGTTAAATGTTACAATATCGTTGGCAAGCACTGCTTACGAACCACGTTTCTCGTACCTGTCAACTCATCAATTGTCAAACAGGGTAATAATAATAAAAAAAAGTTCTTCCAGAACTTTTTAATTCAGAGCTCTGTTTGCCACATTGCATCTGTGCCTTTTCTGTTTCCTCTTGTTTTGAAACAAAAGAGACAGGCGGCCACCGGGTGAAGCAGCACCCGTGAGCCGCCTTCGTAGAATTCTCCGCACCTTTGCTACAAATGACCTCGGCATTGTGGAAGAGAGCTTGCAGATGAGAGAACCGTCATCTGATGTTGGAACGTTTCAGCAATTCTTATGTATCATGATAAACGCATGACGGCTGTAAATATATGTAGTGCTGCAAGGCAATGTCTGCAGCATATACATGCTTTTTTGTGTTATTGATGAGCGCATCTATACAGCTCAGGAAAAACACTGACAGGAAGTTGGTTTTCCGTAAATGCGCAGGTGAGATTAAACATAGAAGACGACCCGACAGGCGCCGCCTTCAAAGTAATGTTTATTGCATATGCAAATAACTTTTTAACAGACGTCAGTAAACCAAACAAATCTACACAAGCTACAGCGTAGCGCCCACGAAAACTAAAGCAAAACATAAAAAGAAACCTGGCGCTGTCGGAGTGGCATTGAAAACAGATTTTCAAGAAACGATAATTCACTGCTTAGTATAGTTATTGCGAGCCATCCTTCAACAACTTTGTCATGCCTGAAAGAAAACAAGTTGTCTGTTTTTCACCATAATATTCTATAGAATTTATGGGCTCTAAACGTGCAAACCCGATGAGCAACAAGTCAGTGCGTCAGCGCCGCGAATATATTGGTGCTAACTGAAGAGGTACTATATCTAATATTATATGACGCTTATCTTATCCGTTCAGGTTGACATTGTTACAGAGGCCTAGAATGGGGATGAAGTGATTGCCTGTTGCTATGATGCATGGGCCGACACAGCCCACAGTGTTGCTATGGGAGATTACTCGGAAGGCTTGCCAGCGAGCTCTCAAGCGACTCGTGAACAAGGAACGCGTGTCATTGGCGTACAAGGAAGGTGTGGCAATGTCTACAAGTAGTAGCCACACGCATCTGTCGTTGACGGGGGGAGGGGGGCGCAACTGATTGAAGTTGACTCCAAACGGGCCAATAAAATGGCAAAGAAAGCACGGGCGAAGAAAGCGCTAAAGCTGAAGGAACAGTCAAATGACCTCCAGAGAAACTTGGTGCCCATTTATTCGCTTAAATGTGGGTGCATTCATATACCTTATATTTGTTCGGTAAAGCCTAATTCTGATGGTTTCTCTTCGAATTCCGCGCTGCTCCAAAATGTGCACATTTCGACAGAGACGCAATCACATCAACGTCGGCCATGTTGGAAGCACAGCCTCGCCATATATCTATGCGAATATTGACGCTGCTGATGTAGTTTGCGCGTGCTTAGCAAGCAAAGTGTGCTGCAAGAAAAGCGCGCAACCACGGAAATAAATAGCGCAGAAATCCGCTTATAATACGGTTTACTTGGCTCCGGTTGGCTAATGCACTACCATCATACGCCGATGCGATACTCTTTTTTTGATAGCGCTGACGTCGACTAACGTGCGATTCGTCATCAAACCGAATGCTTTCCTCGAATGCTTTTAATGTTGTTGTCGTCACATTCTTTCCTTAAAGCGAAGCTTTTTTTGCTTCTTCCTTCAACTTTCCCACTGCTGCTGCAGCTGCTGTGGCTACTGCTGTCCGGCACACCGAGTCAGGGGTTGATTCAGAGCGCCTGTATGCATGGCAGAAGCGAGTTAGAGATGAAAGGTGACGGGAGAAACTCCTCTTCATCCCACACGCGTGGTATGTGCACAATGCCCTCTGGAGCTCCCTGGGTCTCCCCGCATTTGGCTCCTGACAGCTGTAATTATCCGTGACTCCCCCCAGAAGCATCTGAGAAACTGCAGGGCTTCCTTTTGTACTAAGGTGCGAGCCCAGAGGGGACGTACAAAGTACTGTAGAGAGAGGGGAGGAGAAGAGGCAGTTCCTATGGAAAGGAGGTTGGGGGTTAGACTTGAGAGGGGAACGAAACTCTACCACTACAGGACAGCGGTTCGGGGAAACCGGATAAGCTTAAGTTCAAGCTAAGGTGCAGTAGGCTGCTGCTATTTCGGAAAAATAAACACCATGCAAATATGTCAAGCGGACAAACTACGCAGGGCGTGCAGAAGCTGTGTGAAGGGCTGCTTTTTACAGTTGTTGTAACTTTAAGCATTTAATCGCTTAAATGCGAGTGCATTCACATACCGTATATTTGTTCGGTAAAGCCTAATTCTGTTGGTTTTCCTTCGAATTCCGCTCTTCTCCAAAATGTGCACCTTTCGACAGAGACGCGATCATCTCAACGTCCGCCATGTTGGAAGCACGTGCTTGCCATATATCTATGTGAATACTGATACGGTGCTGAGATTTCTGATGTTTAGCAAGCAAAATGCGGACAACGACGGCAAATAATACCGTAAAAAAACACGCTAATAGTGCGGTTCATATAGCGCCGGTTTGCTAGAAACACTATCAACATACGCTGATAGGATACTCGTTTCTGATAGCGATAAGGACGAGTAAGGTGCAAATCGTCATCAAACGAAATGCTTTGCCCGAATGCTTTCAGTGTTGTTTTTGTCACATTCTTTTTCATTTTATTTTTTAATCATGTATTACGTTTCTCGTTCCCGTTGCAGTTCACCTTCTTAATTTTTTCTATCTCCTTTTATATGCGCTAATCAAAATTCATTTAGTTTTGACTTTTGGTGTCCCCAAATATTACCTCGTATTAAATTCTGCATCACACGCGGGTTATTACGGTAGACGCGTATGCACAAATTTGACAGTAGTGGAAAGTAGCCCTCGTCCAAGAAGAAAAAGAAACGGATCCTGTTTTCGGATATTTGCATTCGTCCAGTAGATGGGGCAGACAATAGGGCCACAGCCATGCGACCCGACAGACGACTTCGCCCCTTCATTATCTGCCCTCTCCTGTCGCTTCATGCGATTCGCCTTCAGACGAAGACGACGGGGCACTGACCCGTTCATGCAAGCGCTGCTCATGTGAACGACAATGAAAGCTCAGGAGTCAATTTGTCCCTTAGCGAGCTGCGCTTTTTTTTTTTTTGTTCGCGATGCGGGGCAACAGGAGGGACAAAGGTTTGTATTCTACGACCATCTGGCTTAACGTGACACATGGACTCGGCTTGGGGTATAGCGCGGAGCCCGAACAGCCCTTAAAGTAAAGGAGGTAATTAGCGGAGAAGGGCAAGGAGGTTTAAAAGAAAATACATTCCTGTACTAGCGCCATTACTTCCATTTACGAATCGCGTGACTGCTCGACAAGCTGCGTGTCTGGTGTGTCGTCTTCTTTCACGTCCGTGTCGTTTTTATGTCGCGCAATATCATTTAAGCAATGCGTGTCTTGATAGCCGACCCGTAACAGCACTGGTTTGTTTAAGGTCGGAGAAGGCTGAAGCATACGCGGAATGAAAGGCTGCTTTGCCGGCGTACGTTTCATCGTTGCGCAGAGGGACTAATGAATGCTGAGGAGGGTCGTCATGCGACACGGTAGGGCAAGAAGACAACTGAAATAATTTGAAATGAATTGGCGGCCTAAAGAATAACTTTCTTGTAGCTAGGCACTCAGCATACCATTCCAACCTCGTGGAATGTGGGAGCGGGTCAGCCACCGCAACATAATGCCGCCGACACCACTAAGTACGCCTGGACAGTTCAAGATAGCCTCAGCTTCGCTGATCATATGCTCGTGACGCAGTGGCCGGGGATGCATGTTGGAAAAGGAGTTTGCAATTTTTTTCCCCAACAGGTTTGAAAACGTAGGGAAAATAAGTTGCAAAGAGCAGTTTGAAAGACGAACTGTCGCCTTCGGCTACAAGAGATGGCAGCGGTGAGCTGCCGCGCGGTTTCAAGAAAACGTATAACTGTGCAAAAATACTTTATTAACATAACATAACACACTTCGCAGTATACAAGACTAAAAAGAACAGTTGCAAAGCTTATTATGCAACTGGATTATGAGATTCCGGGTTAATTTTGACACCGTGATGTTCTTTAACGTGTCCCAAAATCTAAGTGCACGTGAGTTTTCTATTTCGCCCCCGTCGCAATGCGGCTGCCGCGGTTGGTATCACCTACGCGACCTCTAGCAATGCCATATCTGCAGTGCTACCGGGACGGACGCAGAGGTGTTGATTGGACGGTCGACCGCTTCCGCAGTGTCAACTGGAACCTGCGGCGCGCTTTAGTTAATGCGGCTATGCTTCTGCACGCCCCGCGCAGTTTGTGCGCTTGACATATTTGCCTGGTGTTTATTTTTCAGAAATAGCAGCAATGTACTGCACCGTAGCTTGAACTTAAGCTTTTCCAGTTTCCCCGAACCGCTGTCGTGTAATGGTAGGGTTTCGTTCCCCCTCACGTCCACGCGCCACCGCCGGCAGTGGCACGTGGACGTGAGGGAGCTGCCTCTTGTCCCTCCTTCCTAGAGTTCCATCTACGTGTCCTCTGGGCTCGCACCTTAGTAGAATGGCAAGCGCTACAGTTTCTGCATTGCTTCTGAGGGAAGTCACGGATAATTACGGCTGTCAAGAGGCTAAAGTGGCAACGGCCAGGGAGCTCCAGAGGGCATTGTGCACATTCGACGCGCTGGGGTGAGAAGTTTCTAGCGGCACCTTTCCTCTCTGACTAACCCCGTCAAGTACACACACACACGCGCGCACGCACGCGCACACGCACGCACACGCGCACGCACGCGCGCACGCACACGCACACGCGCACACGCGCGCACGCACACGCACGCACGCGCACACGCACGCACGCACGCGCACACGCACGCACGCACGCGCACACGCACGCACGCGCACACGCACGCACGCGCACACGCGCGCACGCGCACGCACGCGCACGCACACGCACGCGCGCACACGCACGCACACGCACGCGCACGCACGCGCACGCACGCGCACGCGCACGCACGCGCACACGCACGCACGCGCACACGCACACACGCGCGCACACGCACGCACGCGCGCACACGCACGCACGCGCGCACACGCACGCACGCACACGCACGCACACACGCACACGCACACGCACGCACACGCACACGCACACGCACACGCACGCACACGCACGCACACGCACGCACACGCACACACGCACACGCACGCACACGCACGCACGCACACGCACGCACACGCACGCACGCACACGCACGCACACGCACGCACGCGCGCACGCACACACTAAGCGGTGTGCTTGACAGCAGCAGCAGTCAGAAGGTCGAAGGAAGAAGTAAAGAAAGCTTCACTTGAATAAAATAAAATAAAATTTGTGTGCGCGCTTTTCTCTGCATCTATTTTGTGCCAATCTCGAAGGCAACGTGACTGCTGGTGCCTGTTTCGCATGTGCGATGGCATCCCTGGAAACTCTGACGTCATGAAAATCACGCTCACTCATACGCCCTCTCGCGGGAAGGGACCGTTCCCGCGTTACCTTGGCACTTCCCCGCACATGGTGCTGTCAGGTCTACGTGCTCGGTAGTGTCGCACCTGAGTGTATACGATGTAAACAGGAATGGTGCCACGAACGTTCACCTGAGCGATCCCGAGTTCCCCGCGTGTGATTGCTCGATTCCATTGCGCCATTGGAGCCGCATTTTCCATACACCACCTCCTGCCGTTCTGGCTCGGCTTGGTAAGTGTCGTCGTCTATCATCGCCTACTGTGTATAACTGCGTCATTGTTAAACTCGGTGGTACGTATACCACGCATATGTAACTCTGTCCTCGAAGCGGCAGCAGCATTGCTGGCCGTGTCATTCCCGCAGCGTCGGAGGCATACCAGAGGAATATGTCGCGCGAACTGCCGTTATATATCGTTGATGCCACCGTGCATACTTTATAAGTTACCCATAAATTATTACGCAAGTTCAAGCGTTTTGTGCGCACTGCCGCAGGTGCTTGTTCATTTGTGAGAAATTCTAGTACAAAGTTTCTGCGCGTCCGGAGAGTTACGTGGACTGTACGTGAACATACATTGCGGATTAGGGCTAATCGTGCCGAAAGAAGCCCAGTGATGAGGTTGTTGTTTAAGTAAGGTCAAGAAGATCGCAGAGCCTAAAATTATGATCCCGTACATTGTGCGAATCGATGTAAGCGAAGTTTTCCGTGCTGGATACTTTGATTGACGATAATTAGCGGTGATGTTGACGGCGAAAGCTTCATTTCTTCAACGTTTAGTCTAACACGAGAGTAGTGAGCTGATGTTAAACGTGCGTGGACCACTGTTATTTGTCTGCGTAGTACAAAGAACACACAGGGAGAGGTGTTTGCTTGAGGCGTTAGTGTGCGCCATATTTCATTACATCTGAAAGAGCTGAGCTTTGTCATTGCCCCGCATGGCATTGTGGCAGAAGTATTACACTTGAATTGGATTATGGGGCTATACGCGCCAGAACCACACACGGATTATGAGGCACGCCATAGTGGCGGACTTCGCATTAATTAACGTGTGCCAAATGTACGTGCACGTGCGTTCTTTATTTCGCCCCCGTCAAAATGCGGTTGCCGGATTGGGATCCAATCCACGACCTCTAGCAATGCCATAGCTGCACAGCGAACGCGGTGGGCACAGAAGTGTTGATTTGACGGTCGACCGCTTCTATAGTGTCTCCTGGACCCTACGGTGCGCTTTAATTAGTGCGGCTCTGCTTCTGCACGCCCTCTTTAAGTTGGGCGCTTGACATATTTGCATGGCGTTTATTTTTCAGAAATAGCAGCAACGTACTGTACCCTACCTTGAACTTAAGCCTATCCTGTTTCCCCGCAACCGCTGTCGTATAGTAGTAGTTTCCTTGCCTTCTAACTTCACCTCCCCCCTCTCTTCTATGGAAACTGCCTCTTCTCGCACTCCTCCTTCTCCTCTTTACAGTTCTATCTACGTTCCCCCTGACATCGCACGATTGCAGAAAGGGAAGCGCTGCAGTTTTTGCAATGCTTCTGAGGGTAGTCACGGATAATTACAGCTGTCAAGCGGCTAAATGGCGATGGCCAGGGAGCTAAAGGGGGCATTGTGCACATTCGTCGCGGTGGGGTGAAAACGAGTTTTTCCGGTCGCCTTTCTTCTCTGACTCGCGCCGGTCATCTATATACACACTCTCAATGACACCTGGACGCGGTGTTCGCGACAGCAGCCCACAGCTGCTGCAGCAGTGGGATAGTCGAAGGACGAGGTAAAGAAAGCTTCGCTTTAAAAACATTGACATAGGCAAAGTGCTTTCGCCGCATTGAACTGACCACACACACTAACCGCTTGAATACTGACCACACACTAAAAATAATGCATGTCCCACGCACTGTGGAAATAGATGTAAGTGAAGCTTTCTGTGCTGTTTGCTTTGATTGGCAATAGTTAGCGGTGATGCTGTCGGCGTATATTTAATTTCTTCAACGTTCCGTCAACACGACAATGATCATTTGATGTTGACCGTTTGCGTGCACCGCTGCTGTTGGTCTGCTAGCACACAGAATACAAAGGGCGAGCTTTTTTTTCTTTTTTTCAAGCGTTGTTGTCCGCCATATTTTAGAAACTCTGAGAGGGTTGGCATATTCATTGCTGCACATGATACGTCGCATCTTGTGAGAAGTGTTAAACTTTAATTTAATTATGGCGCTGTACGTGCCGAAAGCGCGATCGGATTATGAAGCACGCCGTAGTGGCAAAGTCCGGATTAATTTGACACCGTGGATTTCTTTAAGGTGTCCCTACATCTAAGTGCACGAGCGTTCTTTCTTTTTTTGGGGGGCCCAGTCGAAATGGGGCTGCAGAGGTCAGGATTAGACACGCGCCCTCGACTAATGCCGCAGCTGAAAAACTACGGCGGCGGGTACAGAAGTGTTCATTTGACGTGCGACCGCTTCCGTAGTGATGCCAAGACCCTGCGGCGCGCTTCAATTAATCCGCTTAACATAGTTGCATGATTTTTATTTTTCAGAGATAGCGCAACCGTACTGGCGTATCTTGAATTTAAGTTCACCCAGCATCCCTGCAACCGCTGCCGTGTTAAGTACATTCTCTTCCTTGCCTTCTCACGTGACCTTTTCTTTATTCCCCCGCCGCCTTTGTATGGGCACTGCGAGCGAAGAGCGGGGGTTTCTCTCGTTTCGCAACAGCGTCGGTTCTACCACATTGGTAGAAAGTTAAGCGCTGCAATTTGTGCAGTGTTTTTAAGGGGGTCACGGATAATTGTAGCTGTCAAGAGGCTAATGTGGCGAAGCACAGTGAATCTACGGGGTGCAAAGCTCAAAAAGAGTTTCTCGCGTCTCCTCTCTTCTCTGCCACGCTCGTTTCAAGCACATACAAGCTCTGAACCACCCATGACGTGGCGTGCATGACAGCAGTGTGAAAGTGGCAAAAGAGGCAATGAAAGCTTTAATAAACTGCACGACCTACATGAGCACAGTGGACTCCAATAATATCAACGGTGATGTTCACCGCCATCGAGGATTAAAAATAGTACGTGCATAATTTGCGTGAAAGCGGCGTGTTGTCTCAGGCCAGCACTAAATACTCAAGTTAACTTTGCGAAGCACATGTACTGTGTCCTGTGCTCGTTTAAGTGCACAATAACTGCTTTTCAATAAATGTCGCGTCAACTTGGTTCCATGCCCGATGGGAGCTCTCTCTCACTGCGGTTACGTAACCCACACGGGGTTTCCGCGGCTTCCTGCACGAGAAAACGCGAAGGCTCCTTACTTTTCCAACATGGACCATACAGGCCGTCCGCGATCAGTTTGATGCACCACATTTGCAAACAGGCGCTCCTCAGATAATTGCGGCACGCCAGCGTTTTGTAAGCTTTCAGTTGCTCACAGTAGGCACGGCTCGTTGCGCTCGTAAGGCAGAACGCGAGTCGAACAGTGCAATCAACTACAGTCTTGGAATTTTTTTAATGCGAAGCATTTCTTGGCGAAAATTTGCCACTTTGACCATATCTATCTGTCTAGCCGCCTACGTCTTGGTACTCTCATGGTCCTTGCGTTAACTTGGTACTTAACAAAATTGGCACAGTTTGACAAGAGTGTATGACGAACATAAGTGATAGGTCATGACATGAGTCATTTAGATAATGAAACAGCCGCCTACTTCTTCGTATGTACCGAAATTGGCATAGTATGACAAGAGTGTATGGCGAACATAAATGATCGGTCATGACATGCGTGTCAAGTTGGCCATGAAGCAGCCGCCTACGTCTTGGTCGTTTCGTTAACTTGGTATGGCACCCACACACTGCTTCGCGTAACATCAATTTTCGCAGGGCGTGGGATCCGCCGGATTTTCTTTTTAGCAAAGCTTTCTTTCTCTCTTCCTTCGACTTTTCCACTGCTGATGTTGTTTGGCACACAGTGTCGGGCGTATGGTTCAGAGGGGGAACGTGGCTGAAAGGAAAGACGACACGAGAAGCTCCTCCAGCCGTTTCCACCGACTCGCCACAATGGCCTGTGGAGCTCCCTAGGCGCTGCCGAAATACCATCTAGACGCGAGTCACGGCAAAATCATTGCACAAGCTTGCCTTTGTACTAACACACAGTAGGATAGGGAGGAGGCAGTAACAGGTAGAACCAACGCAGTCACGAAACGAGTGAGTGACAGACTTGTCAGTAAATATTCGCTCGTGGCAGCACTCGTACGAGGGGGGAGCGCGGGTTGGAAGAGGCGACGTGAAGAATGCAAGGAGACGCTACTACTGTAGGACACGACAGCAGTTCCAGTCACGACGAACCAATTGGAGTTACGGTGCGGAACCTTTCTGCTATTTTTGAAAGATAAACACCCTGCCGATTTATGAAGCGGACAGCTCACGCGGGCCATGCAGATGTAAACCCCTCAGCACCTAGGGGACAAAACGGAAGCGGCGGCCTATAATATCAACGCTTACAACCGTATGAATGCGAGCTAGTTGGCACGAATCCATGGGTGAACACAGCGCAAAATAAACAGAAGGGAGGAACACAGGACGAACGCTGAGTGCCAACTACTAGGGTTCAATGTGCGCATACACAAATACACCTATGAAAAAAAAAAGGGGGGGGGGGGTGTACCCGCCGCTGTAGCTTTGTGACTACGACGTTGATAGAGGTCACTGGTTCGCTCTTGACACCGACCGGCATGTAAGCGGAAGTGAAATGCGACAAAAAAGTTCGTGTACTTCGATTTAGGTGCATGTTAGAGAATTCCAGGTGGTCGAGTTGGATACGGAGTCCCCCACTACGACGTGCCTTACAATCAGATAATGGGTTCGACACGTAAGCTCCATAATTCATTTAATGTTTAACGCTTCTTACACTATGCGACGCCTCGTGTGAGGCAGTGGCACTACTAATCTTTTTGCAGGCTACGAACAACGGCGCTCAAGAACGCCCCAAACAAACACACGCCACTGTGTGTTTATGTGTAGTACGTAGGCGAACACAAGTGGTGCACGCGATGTAACATTTAGTATCAACACATTATTCCCGTGCTGCACTTAACACTGAAGAACTTAAACGTTTGCCATAAGCATCACTGCATCGTCAAGTGCTGCAAAGAGCACAGAAAGTTTCGCTTACACCGATTCCGGCCGCGCGTGGGATCCGCATGCTGGGAAGTGCCGGCAGAAATAACTCTTCGGCAATCTGCCGGCATCCTGGCGAATCTCGTAAAATTTTATTTTATGCATCCTGTCGCAAGCCGGGAGATAACCGGCAAACTTCTATTTCTGTCGACGGAAAACTGGTAATCAGTTCGAATTGAGGTCGTGAAATAGGAATGGCTGTTAAAATCATTAATTAGTTGCGAGGAGCTGTGGGAGACTGCCCTGCGCAGCTCCGATCCCACCCTACAGGACAAAGTCTTGAGGTAGGCTGAGCAGGTAGCAGAGGCCTACCACGACTGGTAGACGGACTTCTAGACACATAATGTGGTGACGGACGCCTGCTGGGACTGGAGTACTTAGACCTCCCTCTGTCAACCCGGCCCCTCCCCTCTCTTAAAAGGGGAATAAAGTTCATTCATTCATTCAATTCAGGGGGTTTCGGTTGACTGACGCTAAGCGGTAGCAGGGAGAATGGCGTTTCGATTTCAACACGGCAGCCGCGACGGAGCCTGCTCAGTTCCCCTTCACCTGCTTGGACAACGCCGACTTCTCCCGACCGTCAAGTCAACCAATAATGCGTTAAGTTCGCGAAGTTCGGTTGACTGGCGGAGCGAGCCTCGATCACCGATCGGGCGTCGGTATGTGGTCACGCTAGTCTCAATCCGGATCGAGTGGACCACGATCCGCGCGTTGCATACGCAAGGGCGATCAAGGCCCCGTGCGAGAGGGAATTTGGGGGGGAGGGGGGGGGTGAGTGGCCGAAGATGCTTGGGTTCCGCTGGCACCCCGTACTGCGACTTTAATACAAAGCTTTGTGAAAGTTGCGATTGGCGTTGCAGCGAGGTGCCAATTCTGGCCACAGTGCCTCTCGTGGCCACAGTATTTTTACAACTCGATTCTGTAGCAACGTTAAAGAAAAAAAAAGGCATCTTTTCGCGCGAAGGCAGCTGGTGTGTCAACGCAGTGTGCACTCTGCCCGCAGTACATTTTAACTGCCGGATGCCTTGCGAAAAGTGCTTCTACCGTGGGTTGGTGTTCAGCCTACTTACAAGACCTCCGGTATTCCTGCGGATAGCCACAATCTGGGAACAATGCACTTTCTCCCAAAGCTGCATTCTCGGGCGCAATGCCTCGATAAACTTGCCCAATAAAGCGGCGATGAACGCAACAACACATGAGTTTATATTTCAGGACCTCTCGCATTCGGTATGCGATCTTCACTCGTTTTCTCGCTTCCACGATAGTCCGCGTTTCCACAGATGCACCCGCTTTTCTGCGCTGTATCTCGACATTCTTTCGTACAACTGCTCCAACGTCGCGAACTTCTCGCTGACGGCGAGGGGTCGACTGTCAGAAAATTCCGTGGCTGCCTTCCTCGCCTCTTGCAGTGCTGACCTTCGCTTCTCTTCCGGTTCAGGGAGCGAGTCGAAGCTATTTTCGTCATTGGCTAACAACACGAACACTGTGGTAAAGAATATTCGCCGCCATCTGACGAGCCACATGCCGTGCCGATCATGCCGATGGCAGCATATCTCACGTGTAGAGTGCGCCGGGGGTAAAATGAGGCGACACGTGACGTGGTTGCTATGTGACTCCGTGAGCCAATCAGACTCTACTGCTGGGAGAATTTGGAAAATATATTTCTCCCGGAAGCCGGCAGACTAGCTATGGTGGCTAGAGGGGGAGGTGTCAGCATTGGCTGGGCTGCGCCGCGTATGTGCGTTGCGGCATTTTTTCATGACAGCGACAGGTGGCGCGCTCGTCGTCTCCGAGATGCCTAGCGTGATGTGTTTGAGAAAAGGCGTTGGTTTGAGCAATCTCTCCGGCTCCAAGCGCGCGTCGTGAAGTCTGGTGAAGTTAGCTTCGCGTTCCCCGCTTTTGTTTGTTTGTCATAAGGAGTTCTGAGTAGCCCTTCCTGACCCACGCCACTGGAAAAATTTTGGTCGGTATGCAGAGTAAGCTGGATGATCTCCTGGATGTGAGCCACCTAAATGAAGTTCACGAGATGGTAAAGCATTGTGATGCGATGCCAGATCATCGTGAAATGGTGGGATCAAATAGCGACTCTACTACGTTAGCGGGTATGTTACCAGGAAAATGCTAATGAGAACAAAGTACGAAGAGTGTTCTCTAGCTGTTGCTTCAAGCAAAAGACTCGCGCTTGCTTCCGGAAGAGTCGTGCCTTACCAACCACATGGATAGAGGTGGCCTACTTTACCCATCTCAGGCACTAAATGACTTGGTTGCTGCGATGGAAGATGCCTTCGCGCATTGTTTCAGCTTTAACAAGTTGAAGGCTGACAGCACCATGAGCCTTATTTCCTGCCTGTCAATAAATAAGCTGGATATGGTTGGCTGTGCGCAGCATAGCGTAGAAATCACCAACCAAGTGATACGGTTTTTTGTCATCACGAGGTTGCACGTCCTTGTCGCAGCATAGAACGCATCGAAGCAAGGGAAGCGAGAAAAAATGAAATACCTCAAGTTGAGGCGCACAACACAACTGCAAAGTTTATATCAGCAAGACCAACATAAAGCGTTTGTATATGTCAAACAAGAATTGTTCACATCACATTGTATGCCCAGCAATATCTGCATATCTGAACAGAATTTCCCACCCGACAAATTATTGTTTGCACTGCACCTTGTTCACCGTTTCTGGGTATATACCTGCATTATATATTGGATTTGCGCTCCATTTCGTGTCATATTGTTTGTTTGAGAGCTAACAGCCATGTATATAGAGTCGTGTGCATTATTTCATTAACAATAAATATTCTTTTTTAAGGCATTTTTGGCATTATCTGAGCGGTACTTAATATGCGAACTTAGTTCTTTGCAGGTTTCTAATATTGGAAACCAAATTTCCCTTAACGCTCTCATTAAGCTGAGTTTTGACCATTGGTGTCTACAGTTCTACCTTTCATTGCAAAACTAAATAAACTTGAAATAACCATGGTTCACTCGAGCGGCCCGTTTCAGCTGAGGCGCGCACCAACCAGTAGACGATTAGGACAAGCGCCTGTAGCTCAAGACACTATTAAAGTCACGCCAGACAGGACTGCATACGGCACCCCATAATAGTCCCTTAAAATGTTAAAGCGCCACTGGCAAACTGCAAACAACCGCCTACTGCGGAAGCTTTCTGTTTGGTGCAATTATGAGTTTTGTTTGAATCGGACTGCTGGTACGATCTGTTGGGAACTCGGCGCTGACGCCCGTGGTTGTACCTGGGTCGCAAGCCCCAAGGGTAGCGTTGGCCTGGCGGCCTGGGGTACAACTGCAAGCATCCGAAGGTCCCGGCAAAGCATGAGTCGACAGGTAACAACGAAACAACTTGTTTATTTTAACATCGCAAAGAGTTGGCGGTCAGGTTTGACCGAAGTAGAGAGACGGGAGAGCACTTCACTCAGCAGAAGAAATCGGAGCCCTCTCTGGCGTCCGGGGGCAGCTGTTTTTATACTCTCGCAGTTGAGGGCAAGAAGGAACCCCTCAAAAGACGAGCACGTGAATGTACAATGGGCTAATGGTGACGCACACTGTCGTAGCGATGCCGTAGCACCATGTCGTGGCGCTGCGCAAGATCTCGTAGCAACTGGTCGTGGCGCTGCGCAGCACACTGTCGTGGCGCTGCGCAGCACACTGTCGTGGCGCTGCCGGTCGGACACAATGACTGTAACGAGAAGATGGTCCCTGCTTTGGCTTCGCCTGTTTCGGGCACAATGACTGGAACGAGATCCCTGCTTTGGCATCGCCTGTTTCGGGCCCAATAACTGGAATGAGATCCCTGCTTTGGCATCGCCTGTTTCGGGCACAATGACTGGAACGAAATCCCTAGGCGGTCGCATCGCCGCAGACGCGCCTGGAAACACCTGGCGATGAGTGTTGCGGTGACGACGATCGGGCCAAAATGTCCGCCGCCCCGCCGCCGTCGCGCCGGCAAAACCACGTGTCGCAGGCGAAACGCAACAGACCGCCCCGCCGGGGAAAGGAGATCCCGATGGACAGGGGACTGCATCCGCTGTCCGGAGGGATGTCGCTCGATGATGCTCATAACCGAAGTCGGGCGTCCCTTGACGTTTCTTGAGCGCAGCGTACAGAGAAGGCCTCGTTCTCTCGTTCAGGTTCGCACGGGACACTGCAAAGTGACTTCGGGAGAGTTCACATTTTTGTTCTCGTTCCCGGCAAGCGTTAGAACTACGCTGAAAACTCAACCGCTCAGTCAGCAAGCACGGCACAACCCTCACTAAGCCCTGCCAGGCTCTTTCCCCTTGTTATACCACTGCCTAGTTCCTTACAGTAGTCTAGCATCACTCAGAACGCGTCCACAAATTGAAAAATTGCACTAGAAAGCATATCATCACTTTGAAACACTAAACAAAAGCAATATGTTAAAAAAAATCCTGCCTCAGGAAGAAAAACATCAGTAACAAACAATTTTGAGGCTGATTCCTACGTTAGGGGCTTCGACTTAAGCCATCGGCGTTACCGTTGAGACTCCCCTTTTTGTAACGCACCTCAAAGGAATATTGTTGTAAAGCGAGGCTCCAGCGCAGGAGGCGGCCATTTTTGGGAGAGATGGTCTGCAGCCATTGGAGAGGGCAGTGATCCGTCTCAATGATAAACCTCGAGCCGGCTAGATAGCATGACAATTTCTGAACGGCCCACACGAGACATGCACACTCTTTCTCGGTGGCGCTATACGCCTGCTCACGACTGGTCAGCTTACGACTAGCATACAGGACGGGGTGTTCTACTTCTCCATTTTCCCGTTGGCACAGTACAACGCCCATGCCTCGCTCACTAGCATCGCACTGAACAATGAACCCTTTTGTATAGTCTGGCGATCGTAGCACAGGCTGGCTTGTTAGGGCACTCTTTAGGGCGCTAAACGCTCTTTCCTTTGTCTCGTCCCAGACGACTGTTTGAGGCTCTGTCTTTCTTAGAGCATCCGTCAGGGGAGCCGCGATATCAGAGTACCTAGGGATGTACCTCTGATAGTAGCCGGCGACACCTAAGAACGACCGAATATCGGTCTTTGTGCGCGGTTGCGGAAAGTCTCGCACAGCGGCCACTTTTATTTCAGAGGGGCGGCGACGACCCTGACCAATCACGTGACCGAGGTAGACAACCTCGGCCTGTGCTAACTGGCACTTAGGAGCCTTTACTGTCAAGCCTGCTTCGCGCAGGCGGGTTAGCACTGCCCGCAAGTGTGTCATATGCTCAGACCAGGATGCGGAGAATATCGCTACGTCGTCTAGATACGGTAAAGCGAATTCTTGCTGTCCCCGCAACACTTTATCCATGAGACTTGAAAAACAGTATGGCGCGTTCTTCAAACCAAAACTCAACACTTTAGGACGGAATGTTCCCATTGGTGAAATGAACGCCGCATACCTACTAGCCTCTTCTGTAAGTGGAACCTGCCAATAACCCCTGACAAGATCTAGGGTGGAAATAAACTGAGCGCTACTAACTTTCTCAAGGCGCTCCTCGATGTTAGGGATCGGATAAATTTGATCCTTAGTGATGGAATTAAGCCTGCGGTAGTCGACGCAAGGACGAGGTTCCTTGCCCGGTACCTCAACTAAAATCAAAGGGGAGGTATAATCACTCTCACCTGCCTCAATAACACCGAGCTGTAGCATTTTCTTTACCTCAGCCTCCATAATATCGCTCTGGCGGGGTGACACCCGATACGCCTTGGATCGTACTGGCTCTGGGGAGGTAAGTTCTATATCATGAGTAAGTACAGAAGTCCTACCAGGCCTCTCAGAGAACAGACCTTGAAACTCTTGTAATAGCTGGTGTAGTTCGGTTTTCTGCTCAGGCGACAGCGGTGCTTTACTGATAAGGTCACTAATGACTTGACCGGTGTCTTCCCTGTTCGTCACTGAGCCTAGTCCTGGAAGCTCGACCGGAAGCTCTTCAGGAACGTTTACCATCATGCACCCCACTGCTTCCCTTTTTCTATAAGGTTTGAGCAGATTACAGTGGTAAACTTGCTGTGCTTTCCGCTTTCCTGGCAGACTTACCACGTAGTTAACGTCCGACAGTTTCTGAACAATTCGCGCTGGGCCCTCCCACTGCACGTCTAGTTTGTTGTTTAGCGATGTGCGCAATATCATGACCTCATCGCCAACCTCAAAACGACGGGCCCTGGCTGTCCGATCATAATAAACCTTGGCCCTCTGCTGGGCCTTTGTCATTGCTTCACCTGACAACTCCTGTGCCCTTCTTAAGCGTTCGAGGAGCTTAAGCACGTACTCCACCACGACTGGGTCGTCGCCCCTACCTTCCCATGATTCTCGAAGCATGCGAAGCGGAGATCGAAGCGAGCGACCGTACACCAGTTCAGCTGGCGAAAACCCCGTAGCCGCATGCGGCGCGGTCCTTAAAGCAAACATCACCCCAGGCAGACACAGCTCCCAGTCAGTTTGATGTTCAAAACACAAGGCTCTCAACACGCGCTTCATGACGGAGTGGAGCTTCTCAACGGAATTCGACTGTGGGTGGTACACTGAGCTGTGTAACAGCTTTACCCCACACCTTTCGAGAAAAGTTGTCGTCAAAGCGCTAGTAAACACTGTGCCCTGATCTGATTGAATTTCTGCAGGAAAACCAACTCGCGCAAATATGGACAGTAGTGCATTAACTATCTCAACTGAGCTGAGTTCTTTAAGCGGCACTGCTTCAGGGAACTTTGTCGCTGGGCAGATCACAGTCAAAATGTGTCTGTACCCCGTGGCTGTTACCGGCAGAGGTCCCACAGTATCAATAACGAGCCGTCTAAAAGGCTCCGTAATGATAGGTACCAATTTCAACGGCGCCCTCGATTTGTCCCCTGGTTTGCCCACCCGCTGACAAGTGTCACATGTCCTCACGAAATGGTCTGCGTCCCGAAAACACCCTGGCCAATAGTACTCTTGCAAGAGACGGTCCTTAGTTTTCTTAACTCCTAGGTGTCCGGACCACGAACCCCCATGTGACAAGCGCAACAGATCCTGACGATAGCATTGAGGCACGACCAGCTGATCGAACTCCACTCCTCGGCGGTCTAGATACTTCCGGTACAGGACTCCACCTCTTTCCACAAAACGCGCAGTTTTCCTGGCGATACCTTCTTTGACATTGCAGCGCACGTTTTCCAGGCTGCCATCCTTTTTTTGCTCGGCCATCAAAGCCGTCCGGCTGACTTTTAGCAACCTATCAAGTCCGTCTGACGTAGGCGCGATGAGCAAATCAGTAGATAGCTCTTCTAACTTTCCCGTGTCGGGCGGTTCCTCTCCAGTATCTGGCGCCTTCAACGCTACAGACTCAATTTTATTCTGTTCGGGCGTGCTCTGAATATCAGCTTGCTGCGCCTCTGACCCTTTTTCGTTGTTTGATAACGTCGGCCCCGCAACTACCGCCTTTGCAGCGAGCTCCCGAACCTTCGACCTGGTTAAGGCCTGAACACTAGCTTCACCAAACAAAAGCCCCTTCTCGCGCAGGAGGTGATCGGACCTGTTTGAAAATAGGTACGGGTACTGGGGTGGCAGCATAGATGACACTGCCGCCTCCGTCTCAAGCGCTCCGAAAGGTCCTTCAATAAGCACTTTTGCTACCGGCAGACACACGCTATGAGCTTCCACGGCTTGCTTGATCCACGCGCACTCGCCCGTGAACATATGGGGTTCTACGTAAGATGGGTGAACTACATCCATCGTAGCTGCGGAATCGCGAAGCACTCGGCACTCTTTCCCGTTCACGAGGAGGTCTCGCATGTAAGGCTCGAGAAGCTTCATGTTCTCGTCAGTGCTGCCTAGTGAAAAAAACACAACTTTTGGTGTTGTTTCCGGACACTGCGCCGAAAAGTGACCCGGCTTCTGGCACGTATAACAAACGCCCGCTCGCCTCATCTCGAACCGCTTTCTGCGTTCGGCTTCGGCTGCCGTCTCTTTACGTTTGGTCGGATTGCTTTCACTCGCATCCTCACTACGCGTGTCCCCCTTAAATCTCATGGGCGTGAACCTTGGCCTCTCAGACTTGGAGCCAAATTCACCCTTTTGACCGTCCTTAGCTCCGCGAGCTCGACGCGTCACAAACTCCTCGGCTAGCTCAGCGGCTCTAGCCACCGTACTCACGTCTGGCCTATCCAAGACCCAGTATCGCACGTTCTCAGGTAACCGACTATAAAACTGTTCTAGCCCGAAGCACTGCAGAACTTTATCGTGGTCACCAAACGCTTTCTCTTCTTTGAGCCACTCCTGCATGTTCGACATAAGCCTATACGCAAACTCTGTATATGACTCACTTCTGCCTTTCTCATTTTCCCGAAACTTCCGACGGAACGCTTCCGCAGACAGCCGGTACTTTTTTAGCAGACTCGATTTTACTTTGTCGAAATCCTCTGCTTCCTCTCTATCCAAGCGAGCGACTACGTCGGCCGCCTCGCCGGGTAACAAAGTGAGCAAGCGCTGTGGCCACGTTTCCCGAGAGAACCCCTGCTTCTCGCACGTTCGCTCAAAGTTAACCAGGAACAAACCAATGTCCTCTCCAAGCTTAAACGGCCGCATTAGGTCAGTCATTTTGAACAATACGCGTTCTCCTGCACCGTGTGCCTGACTTCCATTACGAGCGCGTTCCATCTCTATCTCGAGACGCTTCATTTCCAAAGCGTGTTCGCGCTCTTCTTTTTCTTTCTGCTCTTTAAGTTCGCGCTCCTGTTTCTCTTTTTGCTCTTTAAGTTCGCGCTCATATTTCTCTTTTTGCTCTTTAAGTTCGCGCTCATGTTTCTCTTTTTGCTCTTTAAGTTCGCGCTCCTGTCTTTTTGACCTCTCCTCAATAGTCTCAAGGCATTCCGACAGCTCGTCATCCTCAGCCTCTAACTCAAGAATAGCCTTTAGCAGTTCAGGTTTTCTGAGTTTGTCTGAGACATCCAGACCCAACTCTCTTGCAAGCTCCAACAATTTCGGTTTGCGCAACGACTTCAAATCCATGGCTGCTCTGAATGCTGCTTTCTCTACTGCTTACTATTGTCTTGCCGCAAACTAACCCGGCAGCAACGACAACCACAATTACCAGCTCTGTTTCTGACACTAACAAAAAGCCTGGCAACGCTCAGAAGAAGAAAGTCCCGCACTCACCAAACCTCGCAGGCAGGAATTCCGCGCAGTCGTTCCGCTGCAGGCAACCAGTCGTCACACAGGGCTCGTTGCACTGCTCCCGGATCGTCGTTGAGCTGCTCAGCATACTGTCAACTGCATCTCTTTGCTGCTGGCCTCCGTTGTCGCGATCTCGCCGCTGGCAGACCGTTGTTTGAAGTCGTAGGCGATCTCACCGCTGGCAACCAGATGTTTGGGATCCGACTGCTGGTACGATCTGTTGGGAACTCGGCGCTGACGCCCGTGGTTGTACCTGGGTCGCAAGCCCCAAGGGTAGCGTTGGCCTGGCGGCCTGGGGTACAACTGCAAGCATCCGAAGGTCCCGGCAAAGCATGAGTCGACAGGTAACAACGAAACAACTTGTTTATTTTAACATCGCAAAGAGTTGGCGGTCAGGTTTGACCGAAGTAGAGAGACGGGAGAGCACTTCACTCAGCAGAAGAAATCGGAGCCCTCTCTGGCGTCCGGGGGCAGCTGTTTTTATACTCTCGCAGTTGAGGGCAAGAAGGAACCCCTCAAAAGACGAGCACGTGAATGTACAATGGGCTAATGGTGACGCACACTGTCGTAGCGATGCCGTAGCACCATGTCGTGGCGCTGCGCAAGATCTCGTAGCAACTGGTCGTGGCGCTGCGCAGCACACTGTCGTGGCGCTGCGCAGCACACTGTCGTGGCGCTGCCGGTCGGACACAATGACTGTAACGAGAAGATGGTCCCTGCTTTGGCTTCGCCTGTTTCGGGCACAATGACTGGAACGAGATCCCTGCTTTGGCATCGCCTGTTTCGGGCCCAATAACTGGAATGAGATCCCTGCTTTGGCATCGCCTGTTTCGGGCACAATGACTGGAACGAAATCCCTAGGCGGTCGCATCGCCGCAGACGCGCCTGGAAACACCTGGCGATGAGTGTTGCGGTGACGACGATCGGGCCAAAATGTCCGCCGCCCCGCCGCCGTCGCGCCGGCAAAACCACGTGTCGCAGGCGAAACGCAACAGTTTCACAAGTGTTGCACTGAGCGCGAAGCTAAAGCGCGGCGATAAAATGACCAAAATTTAGTACATAGTACGTTAGGCCAGCTGCAGTGCTAAAGTCGCCCAGCCTTGAAAATCATTTTCCGATGCGTGTATTGCGCCCCAAGAAGCCGCGGAGCGAGAAAGCACTTTACAGTGGAGCCAAATAACCGCAGCGGACCTTAGCCAGCGTACGGGAGGCATCTCGGAGCCGACAGCAGCGCCGCCGCATCGTCCTGAAAAAATGCTGCCTCTCCGGTGCTCCGATGCCGACACCTCCCCCTCTAGCCACCATAGACTAGCCACTCCCAATAATGGATAGATGTTTTTTTTTATTTGCTGTTTCTCACAGTTATTTTTTTTTCTTGTACCGTCGTGTTTCACAAGAATTTCGTGAAAGAATCCCCCATTCCTCAGAGTCGCGGGAAGCGCCGTGCCAAGACGAGCCAAGCCGCCTTTGGCATCGCTCACTGAGTGGCTTGGCATGGCAACGAAAGCAGCTTGGTGGTTTCTATTAGCCTGCAGCAAACGGTCGCAAGGGTAGACACCGTTTGAAATTTTAGAAGCAAGGTCGAAATTACAATGCATGAGCAGGTTGTAATGTATGCCCGAAGCCCGTAGATCTGGCTGAGCTGCTCGTGGGTCCTGAGGAGGGATCGGCGAGGGCTGCACTATGCGCATCGGGGTGTCCAAGCGGTGGAGTTCAGGCGTGCGCGATTGGCAAAGGAGGTGTGTCGGGCGTTACCCCGGCCGGTCTGCAGAGCCGTTCCCACAGCAGCAATAGGCTCTTCGCTGACAGAACCCGAATGATTTATGCCTGATCAATTTGACCGGACAGGCCACGGAGTTAAGTGTGACTTGGCGGTGTTCGGTCTTTATCATGCAGGCGTGGGCATTCTTGCAAGACGTGATTGTTGAGTGGCCTAAGATCCTGTGCGAGCTTGGAAGAGTAGAGCACCCGGTCTTTCCCTATGATGTAGGTTCTTTTGTTTAAACGATCACACGGTTCTCTGAGGCGGAGCCTCCGAGAACCCAATTGAGGAGAAAGCCGTTTGTTTAAAAAAAACACACACAAACTTTTAATAAAACTAGAACGGGGATAAAAAACCATAAAATTAACGCTCAGCGAAACATCACGGCAAGAAATGCACTTAGAGCTAGGATGGTATTAACATTACGCGAGTCCGGGCTGACTACGACCTTGAAGGGGCATAATAGTCTCGACGTGGAGTAAGCGGAGACAAGATGACGAGCGAAGTGGTGTCGGTCTCGCCAAAGGTCGGGGGTGTTAGACCGTTGACCGGGCGACCAGAGAGCGGCAGTTCTGGCTTGGAGAGGGAAGGCAGGCGTCTTGGCTGCACGAGCAGAAGGCGGCGGCTTTGTGGCCAGGCAGCTGGGCGTAGAACTCTGGTCGTAGCCCGACTGCTCGCGTTCTGCCCACGGGCGCAGAAGCTCGCCGGCCTCGGACAGGAGTTCACGATCTGGTAGAGTGGCGACGCACAGGAATGGGTTGGCAGGTTGCCCCGGTCGGGTGAAGTCCGGTGGCTCGGGTCTGCAACCCGACGGCCTGTCCTCAACTCCCGGTCCGGTGGCCGACCTTCTCTGGGCGTCGCTTCCTGGAACTCTCTCCCTTCTGCCAGCGCACCTCGCTTTTCTGTCGCTCCGGCCGATTCATCGTTTGCTCATTGGCTGCTTGAAGCTCCACGGTTTCTTCTGATTGGATTGGCTTTTTTTTCTTTTAGTTTCTTTTCTTGCGCCACATGTTCACGGGCGGGACGCTCATCGACGTTGTCGTTTCGCCTCAAGCATAGAATTCACCTCAGCGCGCGCACATCAGTCTCCCCTGCAGTATAGTTCACTGCCAGGTTCCAGTTTATGCTTCGCATAGCACGATAGACTGTCTTTCTTTGCGGTCGCTGTGCGCCACATGTCTGTGCTGGACTGTGTTATCTATTTGTTTACTTTTTTACTCCATTCGCTTTCACTTTTGGTTTGCAGGAGCGTTGTGTTTCGGCCGAATATTGTTTCGATAGAGGCGAGCCGTTGCATCCAGAAGCTCTTTAGGCCCCTATACCGCAGGTGTAGACATATTCGGCGGCTATAATTGGCTTCGGGCGTAAATTTCAACCCGCCCACGCATGCATTGTAATTTCGACCTTGCTTCTCGAATTTCAAACGGTGACCAGCCCATTTCGACGGTTATTGCGCCATTGGCTGTGAAAATGCTTCCTTCCAGCAGCCATCGCCCCAGTTCGTGCTCTTGTCTGTTTAGACATTTTATTGTCTGGATCGAGCATGTTAGTGTGTTATTTGCGCATATTGTTGCTGGGACTGTGAGTGTTTTCCGGCGTGCTACCCACTGAATAAGGGTTGTACTAATGTCGGTATACGTGCCATACTGGGCCTTTTAGACGCTTCGAGTTTTTTATTATCGAATCAGTTTGTATTCGAAGGTTGCTGTTTTTTTTTCTCGAACATTTCACTTCCAAGATAATTAAAAGTTGCCGCCTTTATTATAGAATTTCCATCTAGCGTGGATGTCAGTCCTTCATATTCTGTGTTTAGACTGATCAATTACGCTTTTTCTCTGTTGAACCTGATGTATTGCTCAGCCAAAACTGAGGAACAGATACCTTCTGTAGGTCTGCTTCCCACTCAGGCAGAAACACATTATCATCAGCGAATGCCAGGCACGAGATTTTCGTGTACACACACCTCTTGGCGGTCGGCTGCTATGGTGGAGAGTCTCACGCTAGGTCCCTCGTCGTTTAGCGCTATTTATCTAGGTATTAAATATGGTAGGCGATAAAGGCCATCCCTGTTTTAATCCGGCTTTTAGTTTATCTTTCTGCCATTTTAACTTTCCATCGATTGAATAAACTGCTGTGCATTCTTCATGATGTGCCTTCAGTAATTGAATAAACTTTTGATTCAATTTCATGGTTTCAAGCTTTTCTATATCTAGGAAGGCCAGATAGAGTTGCGATTTTTCCTTGCACTTCATCTCGATTGTTTGGGTGCGAGCGAAACTGTCATCACTTGTTCGTCCTTCTGGACGGAAGCTATTTTGGGATTCACCGCATAGTTTTTTTTTCACAAGTTTTGTAATCTGCGGTTTCGAGTTGTATATTGAATAGCTTTAAAATGTTGCTGAGGACAGCTACTGGACGACGGGCATTGATGTCATTTTCTGCTTTCCCTTTGCGTTTCTGAATGAATTATATTCAGGTTTCTTAATTTCCAAGCTTCAGGTATGTCTCGTGTCGCAAGGGTGCCGTTGAAACAGTTGAGTAGCGTTGCTACTGCTTTTTCTTGGAGAGCTTTGAGACATTTATATGAATTATAATCAAGGGCTGATGCTTTCTGGTTCTTTAACTCTCCGATCGAGGCGTCCTATAATTCTTGCGTTGAGCTTTGTCCGGAGAAAGTCTCACTGTCTGGTGGCGCAGTGCAGCGTCACATTCCGTTGTTTGTTGGTTGGTGCAGTGGTGTCGAGTAGTTTGCTTTTACCGTTTCAAAGTGGTGTGTTGTGTATAGTTCTATTCCTGTTGTTATGTCGAGAGTCTATTCTTCACTTGTTAGGAATGCAACAGCCTTGTGTAGGTCGTCCTGTGGTTCCACGGCCTGTATATAGGCCTAGAAATTCTGGCTGTAGTGCTGTCGCTCCATTGCTACGTGCTCCTCATGGTGCTGAAATGCCTTGTCCATCTTTTTTGCGACCAACGTTTTGACTCGCTCTTTTTGCGTCAGGTATTGTTACCAGATAACATCTATTAAGGTCATGTTCTGTTCGGGTGTACGGCGGTGCTGCCTGGAGAGTGTTTTTCGTTCTCGTATCTAAGTTTTCAGCTCGATTTTTGTCGCACCATGGCGATGCCGTAGACCGCCCTTCTTTAAGTGTTTTTTTTTTCAATAGTTTCATGAACTGTCGGGAGACACTGTTATGTGAATTCTTTATAAGCTAGTGGTCCTTCTATGCGCTCCTGACACTGCCCAGGCGGCGCGTCCGAGCAGCGATCGTCAGCGCCTCTTGCGGCACCTTCCGTCAAAACTGACACTGACGGACCACGCTACTCACGCTGCCCACGCGCACCTGCCAACGTGATCGCATGTTCATGCTTGTTTTGAAACGAACAAATGGCGCAAGTTTTGCTATGTGGTTTCAAACCAATCTCAAAATTACACGGTCGGATACGCCCTGCCATTCGTCGTAAAGGGGAAAAGCTCTACGCTGCCGGGCACGTTCACAGCGTGAAAGAAGTCGCCGGTGAGACTGTGCTTGCGAAGTGTCACTTCCAGCAAGGCAAACAAAACTGCAGCGTATCTCTTGCCTGAGTACACTCGACTATCATATTATGCTTTGATCAAGCAGCTCAATTGAGTGTGCAGGCATGGCTGAGCTTATTAAGCATTCGGCGTAAGTGTTCTTATCCAGCCATTTGAGTTACCGCAGACAAAATGTGTCCCTCCATGCTGCTGTTTTGACACGCTTGCAAAGCCTCATTTGCCAGGGAGGATGGGCGCCATATCCTTTAGAATTATTAAAAGGTTCTTTTAAAGGGACACTAAAGGTTACTATTAAGTCAACGTGGACTGTTGAAATACCATCCCAGAAACCTCGAAACGCTTGTTTCGTGCCAAGGAGAGACTTATTTTAAGAGAAAATGCGTTCTGAAGCGTCCGCGTACCTCTAGCGCAGTTCAAATCGCCCGCCCTCCGATCGAGGAGAACTGACATCATGGTCTCATAGTGACGTTGCGCCATCGGTGAGTAGAACGGCGTCCGCAGACGGCGCTACGGCTTTTCTGCGCAAAACGCGAACGCGCGGCCAGAAACAGAGCCAAGACAGAGCCGACAGCAGAGCGAAAGCGGGAGTATGGTGGCTAGCGGAAGGAGAAACGAATTACGTCCTTGTTACGTCCCACGGCACACGGAGAGTCCGTTTTCGTTAAACTATAGGCTGCAGCGAGCTCGCAGCGTGGTCGGCGTGGTCTATGAGAAGCGACGAGCCTTTTCGCACTCGCAACAGGGCATAAAAATGTGCGAATCGACGCAAAACTCGGCCTAGAAACGTGCTTCGCCACAGCCAGGGCTCAATACGACCCAAGCTGGCACGACCCAGATGTCGTTTCCCGCACCGCCACCAGGCGCCGCTACTATACCTCACACTCCAGCGCAAGACGCCCATAAGCTGGTACTTCATTCTATGACGCTAACTTCGACGCTCGTCGCAATGGACCCTGACACCGACAGATTGGCTCGCGATGGTGGGCTCAACTTCAGCGATTTGAGCACCGACGAGCGCGACCTGCTTCTGAGGGCTCGCACTGCCGGCGTCGTTGCGTACTACGACGGCGGCCTCGACACCGGCTCTCCGGAGCGGGAAAGCAACGAGGGCTTCCCACGACATCACATGGACGTGGCATTCTCGCTGCTTGTTCCAAATGAAAGTTTCGCGAGCAGAACCCTCACAGCACGACGCGATAACGAAACTACTGAAACTCCAAAGCGTGCGCGGCGCAGAGTCGAGCGAAAACGAAACCTTTCGAACACCCATATTACTGAAGGGTAACGTCAAAATGTTATTTTTTCCTAGAATCGAATAGACGTAGACAAGTAGCATTTTTTCCGGCTTATAATCGAATGAAATGATATTTTTAATACGAGTAGTTGAGTATTAGTAACACAAATTATGAGGAGACCTTTCGTCATCGGGCTAGTACCGGAATGTCGCTGGGGGGTCTCAAATCGTGTCATGCATTTACCTCAATTTCTCGGTTACTAAAGCTCTGTTCGCGATTATATTGACGCCTTAGACGTTCTAGAACATTGCTCTACCACTTTAACTTGAGTTTCTGGTAACCTTTAGTGTCCCTTTAAACAACTTGCACAAAAATGTTATTAGACTGCTATGTTCTGCCAAGCAACTGCAGTACTTTGTTTACACTCTAAAGCAAAATTACACCCTTTGGTTTGTATCTTGCCACACAACAATAAACGTCATCTGTCTTGTCCGCATTTACTTTCTTTAACGCTGCGAGCCCGGTACTTCCCAGTAACGAACGGCATGCGCGTTATCAGCATGACATATCATTCCCAATAGGAAAGTAGCGGGCGCGGCGTTTTCAAGAAAGGAAACCCAAACAAGGCAGATGACGATTATCGTTGTGTGGCACATATACACCCCAAGGGGGGGGGGGGTACCTTTGTCTAAGAGTACACAACTGCCGAGGCACCGGCACGACCTTGAGCCGCTCCGGCCGCCAAGATTCGGGCGACCGTATTCGGCAACCTGGACCCAAGCAGAGCCACACAGCGTGAAGTGCTCAGTGACTCACGCAAGCCAGAACATCTGCAACCACCCCGCAGTACGCTTCGTACAGCAAAATAAATAGCTCTAAAAGATATGGACAATTTGCAAAAATATGTGAGTCGGCTGCCCGGCAAGACTCTTTCTCGACCAAAAACTTCAGTCTACTGACTACAATAATTTCTAGTGCGATCCTCCAGGAAGGAAGCGCAAGCACAAAACCACGGCCGGCCAGGAAATCTGTACAGTCGGAGAGCAGACAGCCCTGCACGGCCGTTACAGCCTTTGACGCAGCAGTACCGCCGTCCCCACGCTATTTTTTCCTCGGCTGCTTTCGATGTCTTGCACATTTGCCATCGTAAAACAGTGGTATGAGAACGTTTGCCCGCAGGACGGTGGCGTACGTGGTTAAGAAGTTTCGAATCACACGCAGGAATAACAACAATACTTGCTCCAGCTGGATTCTACGCCGTCGACTGAAGTTGTATCAGTACCAGAGTTGCGCTTTCGACGCTACAGGTGGCGCGGCCGTCGCCGGGAAACTCCACTGTCAGGAGCCTATTGATAGCTTCAAGTGTCTAGCAAATGCTCTAAGCACCGGTCTTCTCCGACTTTCCAGTGTGCTTTGGTGGGCTTTGCCGCAGTGTCCTTTCGAGGTTGAATCCGCTTTACGCGTATTCTAATTCTATTATGGTCACCTCCGCAGTTGTTATACTTGTTTTCATATGTGTATATGGATGGACATATGCATGTGTTGCTGTGTTGCTTCGTCATTGTACAGAACATAGACAATAGCAAACTTGCTTGAATTTTGTGATCGTGTATATGCTCAGTTGTAAGTAAGGTCCTGGTCGGCTATTTGTAGGTTGCACTGTTTAACTAGCCGTACCTCAGAGGAAACTGTCTGCACACCGAGGAATATGGTTTAAAATATATTTAAGTATCGGCTCCCCCACGCAAGCCTTGTTCACTAGTTTGTGAAACAGTGGTACCGCGAGCGCACCTTCTTTGAGGATGGAGCGACATCCACAGCTAAAACTACTACGACTGTTTTCATTCCAGACCAAGTTACAAGATTGAGTCCGCGTCCAGCAACCTCCGCGACTTGGAGAGCGCCATCCCGTCCCTGGATTCTGTCCGGCTTTCGACAAGGTTCCAGCAGCTACTGAACAGGCTCAAGGTCCGAGGCGTGGATCTGCACGAGCCTTGCGGCAGCATAGTGGGCAGTGCCAAATGCTGGCTCACGGGGCAACTGCCAGCACTGAACGAAATCCTCTGGGCAGCGTTTGTGCAGGTCGTCGAACACGCTCCCGGCGTGCTTACGATGAGCTGCGTACGAAGTGCCCGAATCGACAATATACCCACAGCCTCCTCACTTCTGGAGCCTTCCTGCTTGATTTATTGGCTTCTCAGGCATCATGCCTGCATCGAGAAACTCGTCCTTGGCCTCAAGACTGTTCCGTTGATGCACTTCCCTGCAGTACTGAGTAAAGCGCTGCAGGCCAGCAGGGGTCTCGTAGAAGTTGAGGCTCACAGAAGGGGCATGGATTGTTATGGACCGATGGATTGCGCAATCGAGACGCGCGTCCTGTGGCCGCTCACTCCTCGACTGAAATCGTTGGATGTCACACCATTCGAACTTGACCGCGCTGCCGCCGACAGCCTCGCCGAAGCGATAAGTGGTCGTAGCAACCTACGTCGCCTAATACTCGGCTCCGTGGCGCCCGTGGTCGCAAAGAAAGTATACGGCGCTCTGGGTGCCTCTCAGAGCTTGAGATCACTCCAACTGTTGAACAGCAAATCGTTATCGCTGGAGAGTTCTGATCTCCTAGCAGCAGCGTTGGCGCGCAACAAGACGTTACGGGACTTGACCGTCAAGAATCTGCATCATCCAGACGCTGCCCCTATCATACTCGCATCGCTGAAATACAACGACGTGCTAGAGGAGTTGTGGCTTGATGATGGGAACAGTCGCCCCGAAACTCTGAGGGAGGGCCTCCCGGCGCTCCGCACCAACAAGTCGCTCAAGTGTCTCAAGCTTACCTACATGAATCTCAATCACTTATGCGTGAAACTTGCCGCCGACGTTCTTTGGGAGAACGACGCGCTTCAAGAAGTATGTCTAAGCGGCAACTTGATTGGCGATTCCGGAGCTTATAGTTTAGCTGGGGCCCTGCGGCGGAACACTACCATAAAGCGTCTGGACCTGTCCTTGAGCTGGTTGTCCAAACGCAACGTGTCTGACTTTGTGCTAGCCCTTTCTAGAAACAGCACGGTTGAGAGCGTGCATCTCGGCAGCATTGCCATCCACGAAGACTGGAGGCCGCCGTTGCCCCTCACGGCAGGCATTTTCGCTCGACTGCAAGTAACATGGGGCAAAGCCCAGCTCGAGGAATGGACTTCTTGCCTGCAACGAGAAGACCACTGCGTTCCGTCCCGTTGCGTTTTCTGGTACGATCGTGACCGCACCGAAGTTATCACGCGATTCTTTTCTGCGGCAGTCGTGACCGGCTCATCGCTCACTGAACTCGTTGTCTACTTTCCTGGATGGGCGAAGAGCGCGGAGGCCGTCAAAGCGCTCGTGTCCTTCTTGGAAGTCACACTTACACTCAAGAAGCTTGAGATACGCCCGCTTCGAAGGACTTACTCGTACCCCAGCGAACTTTTTAGCAACATAGCCCGCAACAAAAGCCTTTGCGAAGCAGAATTCATGCAGCCGCTAGAGGATAGTGACGTCAAGGCCCTTGAAGCCGTGCTGAAAGCCAACCGTACCTTGCAGCGACTCAAGTTCGTCGAGAACTGTCTGGCAGAAGAAGATCCGCGCATGCTAGCGCGCTCCTTGAAAAAAAATTTTGTGTTCCTGAATCTCGAATTCTGGGTGGTCGATGTGCCGATAGATATGCATCCAGTTCTGAGTGCGCTCAACAGGAATCGCACCGCACTCAACAACGCAGTGCGGTGCGTGTTGGACGCTTCAGCGGACGACAGCTCGAGACGGGCACTTCACGCTCTAACCGCGAGTGACTCGCTTCTCGATGCTGTGGTTAGTGCCTCGGGCAAGACTCGCGACGCCTGAAAGTGCCTAATACTTGATGCAGTCCGCCGGGTCGACTTGTCCAAGCATACTGCGAAGCCGTAAGGGCATTTGCGTGGGCCGGAGACGGCATTACCTGATTAGCTCGTCAGTTTCGAACACTGATGCAGCACAGGCAACGGTTCCATGCTTATCAGAGCGAAATTAGCAAAAAATGCAGCTCTAAAAATTATTTCGCGAGTAAAAACTGTTCTCCTGTTTGTGTTTAGTTAATGTAGCCCTTTAAGATGGTAACGGCAACGAAATGCAGTTGTGGACCTCGAATAAATTCTTTTTTTTTTTTCACTTTTTGTGGCTATCTGCCAACCACTGTGACAATTCTTATTTTTAATCTAGAGTACGTGCGTGATGGAAGGCTGGAAAAAAATCGACGTTTCTAAACAGAAACTGGAAGTAAATATCACAGATCGAGAGCACCGTGCGAATCGAAGTAAGCGAACCTAGCTTTCGTGGGTCGACGAGGGAAAGGGCGCATCTCGACGAGGAACGCGCAGAGGCTTTTGGCAATGAGCGAGCCCCGTAACCTGTCCCGGCAGCGGTCATCGGCCGAAGTGGCGTACCTTGTAGTGAAAAAGGTAAGTTGACGTTGGTTGAACACGAGCGGTTTATGAACGGACGCCAAATCGAGAGAAAAGGCTCGCCGGCGTGTGTCTTGTACGAGAAACTGCGGGGCCGAGACGTGGCCACTGGAGTAACTCGCCACATCGTATACGAGCCGCATACAGCCGCCCCTTTGACGTCTGCTCGCACCCCGCAGGGCCGATCTTACAGTGACGCCCTGCGGGGCCGCAACACCCAGACGGCCGCTCCGAGCAGCGACCCCAGGGACGCGCTCATAGCCGCTCTCGCCGCTGCACTCCGTGCCCTGCTGGCCCAGTGCTCAGCCATCGACAGCAACGTCCGACAGATGTGCGACGCGGCTCTCGCCGCACGGGAAGCTCTGCTTCACCACGACTAGGCGCGTCACCGCGCCACATAAGCGAATGTCAACAACTTGCCCACGCACGCTGTTTGGGCAGCCGCCGCCGCGTCTCTTTCACCCTTCTTTCAATTCCCTCTCCCTCTTGTGCAGCGCGGTTGAGGTGTCCTCATCTGAGAGATAGTTACTGCGCTGCACTTTACCTCAATTTTTCCTTCCAACAACAAGAGAAATCTCTCTTTTAAAGGACGACCCCGGCGAATTTTCGATGTCGACGAAATTGATTGGGCGCGTTCCTGTGCATACACTTGCAAGTTCCTTTTAAAAAAAAAACAGGTTTGAGAGTTTCGCACATTCTTTACGAATTACGTTTGCCAATTCCACCGAACCGCCTGGCTGCTCTTCAGCTGCTGGCCGCGCTGTGTTATGATGTAAAGAGGAGCACAAGCGCGCGGTACTCGGAATCGGTTCATGGCAGGCGAGCGCATCGAGGAGCCGGCGACCGCGAGCTAGTGTTCGGAGTTAGCAGTATTGACTGACGCGAGAAGTTACGTTCTGTGTGGACGGGCAAGTGGTGTTGCGTTGTTGGATGCACGAACTTCAGGCTTCGCCAGCCGCACACACAGCTTAAGTCGATATCGATCGCGTTCAGCTGAGGTTACACTAGACACCCTCTACAGTACCGCCGAACCTGAACGACTCCCCTGAAGCTAATTAAGCCGTTAAAAAAAAACTACTTTCGCGGTTCAGTTTTGACCCTACGGATTTGAAATAAACCATCCTTCATTTCGTACAGTGCTTACAGAGAAAGCGAGAAGTGACACGACGCGCTATCAACATTGGTACGTTGCCGTTGTCGATAGAAGGCTTCCAGTCGCATTCTACAGGACTTCCCTATGTTGGAAAAGACGCAGTTTCACCAGAAAGGTGAAGCATCGATTGCGATAGCAAATTAGCAGAGATCCATATTAACGAAAGATACTTTTATCCGCCGTATCAACTTGTAAACATTCGCTTGATAACAAAAAATTAATAGGAATTGTGTCGGGGCGCACAGCAGACATGAACAAATCGCACTCGATGACTGCGGCAACTCGCTGTCAAAACGCCGGCATGAGCAAACGCGGCAGCAGCAGCGAGCGAAGTGACATTAGTCTATCGCTTCAACGGAATGCAAGTACCGAAGAGACACAGTACGCACAAAGCTGCGAGCCGCTGACGTACCTAGAATCTGTCCCCAACGCAAATTGCTCTTAAAGGAACACTAAAGCGAAACAATAAATCAGTTGAGACTAATAAAACATTATTTGAGAACCGTGCAGGCAGTCATTTCAAAATAATGGTTTGATTATTAGATGTCTTGTATTGGGTTTTATGGCGCATAAGCAACTCAGGCTATCATGCGCCAAACACATGGTGTAATTTATTTCAAAAATGGGAGATTATTAGATCAGTAAATGAAAATCGAATATCAGTATTTGAATTTGGCGCCGAAACCCCTACGCCGGTACGTCAGTGTGACGTCAGGGGTTCCAAAATACGTTTTCCCATTATGCCCCAACCACTGGCACGCGCCGGAAAGCTTCGGCGCGCGCCGAAGGGTCAAATGCGTCAAAGCGTCGGTCGGAAACGCGGCGAAGCGGAACGTCGCGCAGCGATTATGTCTACTGCCGATGCTAGAAGTTTGCCGACGCGCGGCGAAGCTGCGCCGGCGTGCACCAATGAGAGGCTGCGACGAGTCGCACGCGTCAACCAATCGAAGGCTGCGCAGCCTCCGGCTGCTATGCCTGTAATGGCCGCCCAAGCGGAGGCTCCGGCACCAACGATCGTCCGAGTTTTTTGGACGCACGACGCGCGCGACAGTGTTCCTGAAAGACAGTGTTGTAATAGTAGGCCGACAACGACACGACCGACCGACCGACGACCGCGGGTTGTGGCAGTGCGACGTGGATCCGAAGCGACTTCGAACGACGCCGACTAATCCAACCTGCCCACTGGGTTCCGCCGGGCTCAGTGCGATCGTCTGCTAAAACAGCCAACCGAATCACGATTACCGCAACGTCTGTGCTTGTTGTGTGTGTATTTTGTTGTGCCCAAAACGAATGGAAACATGTTTACGAGTTCCGAAGTCTGGATAATCAGCACTCGCCTATCGCCGATGTTGTTTACGTTACGCGTAGGCCTAGCGGCTCCATCGAGTTCGTAACTGGCGAGTGAACGAGGCCAGCTAAGAAACTCTGTCGAAGGAAGTGAATTTTCAGGTCCGTTTGGTGCTGCAGTGATTTAAAATATGGCACTCCTGACTTCGTGTGATGTGTGATGTGGTGAATGAACCGTGTGGAAGTTGGGTTGGTCAACCGCGGCGTGTTTCGTGTGGTGTCGGTTGACTGAAGTGTCACGGCCAAGCTCTGCGCTGTTTCCAGTGGTAAAGATAACTTCTGAAAGCGAAATACACTAGTAGCCGAACTATTGGAAGTACTTACATAATCAGCCGTGCCGCCTGTTTCAGCTGACACTGCGCTCTTCTATTCGGCATGTGAATCCAGTTCAGTACAAGTTCACTGTACTCATTCACTCACTTCTTTCAAGTGCGTCCGTCTTTTGGGCTAGTTGGGCATAAATCGCTCGTGTAGCAATCAAGAACACTGACGCACTGAAGCATACGTGACAACGCAGTCATGTTTGAGTCAGTGTGTCGTTATAGTTGAGCACTGCAAAAAGAAAAGTGGTTGGGGCATTAGGGTCACGTTAGCTGAGTAAAGGTTCCGGAAACTTGACATGTTTAATATTTGGTTCCTTTAGAAAACGATGTAGTCAATCTGTACCAATATATATTTAAGTAGGCCCTAGAAGATGCCTTCAAAATCCATGACGTCACAGCGACCAGGTGCGGGAACTTCAAGGAGGCGTCGCCACCCGTCTTTCGTTCTTGCGCTTTTTCTGGCTTACCAAACGTCTTATTGTGGTAAGAGTGCACCCGCCGTGGTTGCTCAGTGGCTATGGTGTTGGGCTGCTGAGCACGAGGTCGCGGGATCGAATCCCGGCCACGGCGGCCGCATTTCGATGGGGGCGAAATGCGAAAACACCCGTTGTTGTAATCGCACCGCTGGCGCGAGTTGTTGGGAACTCGGCGCTGACGCCCGTTGTTGCACCTGGGTCGCAAGCCCCAAGGGTAGCGTTGGCCTGGCGGCCTGGGGTACAACTGGAAGCATCCGAAGGTCCCGGCAAAGCATGAGTCGAGTGGTAACAACAAAACAACTTGTTTATTCTAACATCGCAAAGAGTCTGCGGTCATGTTGACCGAAGTAGAGAGACGGGAGTGCACGTTCCTCAACAGAAGAAATCGGAGCCCTCTTGGCGTCCGGGGGCAGCCGCTTTTATACTCTCGCAGTTGAGGGCAAGAAGGAGCCCCTCTATAGACGAGCACGTGACTGTGCCGCTCGGGAACAATGGGATAAGGTGGCGCAGCGACGTGTCGGCGCCACTCGGACCCCCCTTGCTTCACAGTTGTTGGGAGCTCCTCTCCCCGGCTGCCGCGCTTCGACAAGCGTGGGCACAATGGGAAGAGAAGGAGGAGCAGCCGTCGTGTCGGCGCCGCTCGGACCCCCTTGCTTCACAGTTGTTGGGAGCTCCTCTCCCCGGCTGCCGCGCTTCGGCAAGCGTGGGCACCAATATGCACATACACTCACACACGCACATGAAGACACGTGGCATTGGAACATGCCTGGACGCGCTTGGCAGGGAGGCGTAGCGGCGGCGCCGAACGGGCCAAAATGTCTGCCGCTTTGAACGAAGCCCCGGCGTCCGTTGCATCCGCGCCGGCTAAACCGCGCGTCGTAGGCGAAACGTAACACCGTGTGCTTAGATTTAGGTGCACGTTAATGAACCCCAGGTGGTCAAAATTTCCGGAGTCCTCCACTACGGCGTGCCTCATAAACAGAAAGTGGTTTTGGCACGTAAAACCCCAAATATCATCATGGTAAGAGTGGTGTTTTCGGTGTCATAGAAAGGTAATTTACTGATGCGGAAGAAATAATTTTTCTCTTTACTGTCCCTTTAAGATAGGGTCGCGTGACCCCGCCCCCAAGCCTCTCGCCTGCCTCCCCTCTCCTCGGCGCTTCGCAACGTTGGGTGCCTCGCCCGCAAGGCGGCGCGCTTCCTCTTCGCGTTCGCACCTTTTGAGCCGCGATCGTCGGCTCGCGCCATGGAGGAAGGAAACTCAGGAGAGGCCCTGACGTCACACTTTGTGAACCGAAAGTGAAGCCGGAAGTTGGCGTTGGTCATGGCGTTGCTCCGCCTATCGGGCCAGCTCTCTTCTCTTGTTTACATTTCTCGCGAAACCACGCCGCGCTGCGCGCAATTCTGTTGCTCGGACCCGCGCGCTGCGCAGCAATACTAAACGTTAGCACGTTAGCGTGAATGCGCCAAAGAGGGCAAAATTTCCCGCGGATATTCCTTCGTCCGTTGCCATTGCCGTGGCGCGGTACATTGCGTACAGCGTTGCATGCGCGTTCATTTCACGAACTTTAGTTCCTCCTGTCCCACCTGGCCACAGCAACATCCGGTAGAGCACGGTCCAGATAACGCAGCGCAACAAAACACGGAGACCAACGCAAACCTGCCCGCACGGCGCCTTTGCTACGGTACGAAGCCTACGGAGCATCATGTGTGAGCACACAGAACAATAACAAAGCCGCCATTGTGGCCCGAAAGACGGGGCCACTACAGCAAAGAAATAAAAAATCTGCAAAACAAAGGATAACCCACTACGTCACTTCCTCCACACTTTTCTCCTAGCGCGCGGAGGGGGTAGGGCCTCTCCTCCGTTTCCTTCCTCCATGGCTCGCGTGCTTTCACTCGCACATACAGCCAAGGGAGCGTGACGATGGTGTTATCAGTCTTGGATTTTATTCGCAACCTCACTGCGACGCCAACGGCAGAAATGCTTTTGGAGTGTGCGTATAATTGCTGTCGTAATAAAATGGCTACACACGTGAGTGAACTTATTACGTATTGTTACGCTGACTCATTATGTAGCTGCCGTGGTGCGCTGTTTACCTTTCATCTCATATCCCAAATGGGCAACAAGTGGAGGCCCCTTCGATGCAGCTGCATATACGACCGGCTCGTTCAGATGCCAACGGAGTCAGTATTGGCATCGGCGTTTCGGAAAGAAAACTACGCGCTCACTAAATGAACCGTCGCACGCACAGAGTCTTAATTGATACCTGTCTATTTCAAGAAACACATGAATCGTGTGGATGAAAAGGGTACGAAGAACGATAAGTAGGCAACATGCGAACGGTCTCCCGCTCGCGGTTTCCTAAGGTGTCCGGTCGCGCATACCTGTGTAAACCCTGTTTCACATGGCGCGCGTTCCGTCGTTTGCGACGAAAATCGCAGCGCCGACCCTCCGATTTTCGCCCTACGACCAATCGGTTGGTCGCACCGTCACAGCAATCGCTGCGATTTCCCGTCGGAATTACACCGAGTGTTATTTCGTGGTTTGTTTTGGGAAATGGCGTCTCGCGCTCAACAAGTGCGATGCGCGGAGACGTGTATTGCCGAATTCGCTATGCGAAGGGAGAATAAAAAAAAAAAAAAACGTACCTCAGATTCCACTCTCCCATTTCTATGCTTTCGTCGACACGCCACGCCGCAAATGACGTGCATTTTCACGTTTGCTTCGTACACCTTTGCGAGTTGCCAATACTACGAGGTGTTGGATCCCCACGAAACGACATGGCCTATTGGGGTCGTCATAATTTTCTTTTGTTGAGTAGCATACAAAAATCGCCGCGTACGCAGCACCTTAAATAATTTCAATCTCGGCAAGTGCAAATGACAAGACAGCAATGTACCCCAGTTTTCAACGTTGTGGTGAACGTGGTAACGTCGAGTTGCATTTTCACGTCGGTTTTCATGCATGAATTTCACGGTGCATCTTGAAAGCTTATCTTACCGCACTTACTCATTAAAGTTGACATAGGAAACGTGCCGGCTATCGTAATGAATTTTCTACGATAGTATTAACTCCATGATTTGAATAAACAGCGTCGTCAATTTGTTTTCGAATATTTCATGCACGTTAAGTTGCATCTCTCCTGTGGAGAAATGTCTCCTTGAACCGAAACCAAGAAACCTTGAATAAGTTGCGCACTCTGTATCCTTGCTGCACGTGTATTACCATTTGTTTTGAACGGTAATTAACTCTACAGTTAGTAAGTTCTCCGCTTGGTACAGTGGCATAGTGACAACAAACTTTCCTGCACCGTCATGTGCAAAATGCGAAAAACAAGCGAACAGCCTGTTCTTATGTAGATGAAACAGCAGAAGACCACACAATAAAGAAACGTAAATCAAAACTGTGCACTGAAGTCAGCCAGTTGCATCCCTCCCTGTGAATGTTTTAATGCTTTAAGTATAAACTGTTCTTGCACGTCCACAGCTAATCAAGTGTGCAGAAATATCCATGCATTACAAATTTCTAATAACAGTCTCTAATAAGTTCGTGATCACATTTATTATTGTGTCAAACCATACAATGATATCCTGTGTGATTACTACCTTTATAAGAAATGAAGTACCCTGCTACTTGAAAGAACATCTCACCTTAGGATTAAAAAAGCAATTCTGCATTTCAGCTATACGTAATACGCTGTTTATTAAATAAAGTACCACAGACTGCTTTTCTGCAACAACACACTTATTGCAACTTTTACCTACATAGACAAGAAAAAAAATCTGTAGACGAAGAAATAGCTCAATTAATTGACCTGCTACTAACAGAAAGTGAGGGGCGGAATAGCCAGTCATGCAAGTGGCATTTCAATGGGAGTCACAGGTAAAAAAAAAATAACATTGCGCCTAGATTTAGTTCCTCATCATTTACTGAACCCTTAAACTTCCAAAGGCTATAGCATAAGAGGGGGGCGGGAGCGGCATGCATATGCAAAATCTAACAAGCAATACTAACACCAATGGAAAGCAAATGGCAAAATTGTAAAACAAGCCTTTTTCCTAATCCTCTGAATGTGTAAACATTAATTGCATCAATATGTATTGTTTAACAGCGCTGCATAATTAAGCATGATAAGCAGAAAGGTGAAAAACCCAACGGCATGTACACCTGCCACGCGCCTACGTTCCTGCATTATGCGCAGCACGTATTGATATGGTCTTCTTGTTTGAGGTTCGCAATATACTAACAGCATGAGACACAGGACAACAAGGTGGACGACAGGCGTGTCTTTCAGAATGCTATATGCTGCCTCCTACAGGTTTCTACACAAGTGACGGTAGCTGCTGAAAAAGCTTGATGTGTCGGCTTTTGCGCCTTTGGAAATATTCAGAGCAGGCGCCTATATATATATATATATATATATATATATATATATATATATATATATATATATATATATATATATATATATATATATATATATATATATATATATATATATATATATATATATATATATATATATATTCACAGCACATGCTGCACCGCGATGGACGAACCAGGCTAGCGCTGAGGTTGCATTTCACAAAGCAATTTCCATTCCTCGTTCAGTAATCACACACGGATCGTTGGCGGCTACGCGTTCAGGGGGGCAGACGTGGGGTGTTTCGGGTTGGTGCTTCTTTCTGCGTTTGGTGCAAGAATATGGCCAGGAGAAGGGACCGCTTACGCGCAATCACGAGCGATGTACACGCACGTCATTTTTTTCCAGAAGCTGACGCCGAGCACAGGTAGCGCGAGGATCTCGTTGGGCTGACACGACGACTTTCCTGCAGCCTAATTCCGAATACTGCATACGGGGTGAGGGTAGCTGTGTGCACTTGTTAACAGGTCATCTTGTAGGTTTTCGTAGCGCAGCCAGAACGGTACGCACTGTTGCGTGTGCCGAGGTATGCGTGGCCGGCAGGAGGTCTGGACCCCACTTCACGCAGAGTAAGAGACGAGGAGAGCTTTCTCGGCGAATAATTCTTTATACAATGTTTACAAGTTGGCGTGGTTATCAGGAGAGCCCAACAGAGCAGTTGCAAGCTGCTTAAATATCACTTCCCGTCCCCAGATTCCCCAGACAGTCCCTAAGGACGAACAAGGTCGAGAGAGAGAGGGTCCGAGCAGCCTCCGTGGTCCCAACGCCGCTTTCAGTGGCCGGCGCCTCCGGGCACCGCGCTGCGTCGTCAGGCCAATCTGGCGGTCGGTCGGTATGGTGCGCCGGGCAAGTTCAATGGCCCGGCATAGGACAAAGGGAACAATCTGCAAGGCAAGGTGTCGAAACATAGTCCTTGGGTGGTCGGTAAAAGGGTTGCCCCTGGGCGCCGCCGCGCAAAGGAGGGGGGGGGGGTGCATTGCCGCCCGCACGAGGAGGGGCCGAATAGCAGTCGGTGAGCCGGCGGCCGCTTCCGTCGTTGACGCTGTGCAGCCGCGAGGACACCCAAACCGTGCACGTAGTCGTCATGTGCCCGAAGCGGGCACCATGTGGGGATGAGTGCTGCCTCCACGGTCGACACACCACAGCACTGGCCTCCCGTCAGACAAATCCCAAGGCACAAACAACAGCACATAGAAGGCACGAGGCAACACGCAACGCTGAACTGCAGCTGCGAACAGCCGTAGTTCGCGCGCGCCGTGTCCCATCGCACCGAAGTTCAGAAACTGCCGTTGCGCACTACAAAACTAACGTAAACTTTAAACCGTTACTGAACTTTAAAAAAAAAAACGCCTATTATTTGCTCCTAGTAAAGAGAGATCAATGATATTGTAACGTCCATGTTTTCTTCGTTATATTAAAAGAATTATGCGACTTGTGCCAGAAAACCTGACAGCAAGAAACCCTGGGTGTCGCACCGGTCGCATTGTTGCAATCGCAATCATGTGCAATGGTCCCTCTAAAAATCGCATTGAGACGCGTACACGCGCGACTTCACCGATTTTCGTCGTTCCAGCCACAGCATGTGAAACAGCCTTTACGTAGGAATGCAAAAGCATTGCACCGTTTGTAGATCTCCGAGCGACATGAACGCGCTCATTTTACCCACTCATGACGTGGCGCCACCTCCTCCCTATTGGCCGCGCCGCCACGTGCCTAATGACACACGAACTAAGCCACGCCTTACGTTAGTCAGATGGCTGCGACGTAAGGTGTGTAAAGTCTCACGCACTAGGCCCACCTGGGGGCTATAGCGTAAGGCTATTCCCATTCTGCAATCAGCCCTCCGAAATCGGTCAAAATCTTTTTTGGACCACCCCAACTTCGCTGGTCTGTCACGCAACGTCACGAAAACCGCGAAAGCTCCCCATCTGATATGACGGGTACACACTGATTATGCATGATTGGACAGAATAAAAGAAAATAGTTCTTTCGGGTTCGACGCTTTTTCACCATGGGCCCTGTGCAATTGGTCAAAACTTTAAGGCTGCACCCGCTTCACCTGCATGTCGCGCGACGTCATAAAGACCGCTAAAATTAACCGCGTCACAATGACGTGTGCGCGTTAAGCATGCATTAATATGCCAAACAAAACTGTATTTTGTTCTGAATGGCCGATGGCTGCCCCGTTCCGAAAGGAATAAAAGATGGCTGCCGCCGATCGCTCAGGCAGTGGCTACTCGCACCTACCGGAGAGCTGGGTTTATTTGCGTATAACAAAACTTTTTGCGTGACCGTGTAACGTTTTCGAGAACTTTCGGCACGTTTACGACCTCGCTGTGCCAGCTCTTCTTTGTTGAGGATCCGTTTTAGCGTCATTTCTGGCTTTCCGTTGCACGCCGCCGCGATTTTCGACCAGCCATGCACCGCAATCTAAGTAAGGAAAAGCGGATTAATGGCACTCGCCGGCACCACCCTTTTCATCCGGTTATCTATATTCAGTAGACTGGCTCGGCCCCATCGAAATGCTATCCACTTGAACGTGCTCCTCGCCTCCTGGCAGCCAATTACAAACGAAACACCGCTCAATGTAGGCAATGTTATTCATAATCGAAGCAAAGGTAAGTGACCTATAAACTAGGAGCGCGTTTGATTGGGCTGTTTAGGCAACACTGCGGGTCACCGGCCGATGCTTGCGGCGGCGCTGACGAAAATTTGACGTCAGGAGATTGGAATAAAAACACATTGGGATAGTTTTGCTACAGAGGGCCCCTTTAGTCCTCCACAGCTGCCTTGGCGTCGGGGACGCGTGCTGGTCTTGCACCCCAGATGTCCGGGTTCGATTACCACTCAGATAGAAATGCGTCAAATTTTCGTTTCAAGACCGATAATTTACTTTGTTCACAGGAACCTTCCTGAGGAATGTGACGTCAATCCGAGCATTTCTGACGTGTTTTTACTCTTTGCGCCGTCAGCCATTTTTGGTACCATCTCTCGCTCACGCCGACAACGGATTTTCGCGTTATGGGGATATAATGATTTCGCCTTAATACCAGCTTGAACCGGTTTATGTGCGTTTGCATAACGCAATAAAAATTGAAAGTAATTTTAGCATACGCTATAGAGGATGATGTGCGGATACTGAATACTTTCTTCCGCAAGCGGGATAGCCGAAAGTGGACGTGGAGAAGCCCGATGGGCGAGACTATAAATGAAATAGACTTCACACTCTGCGCTAACCCTGGCATCATACAAGATGTGGACGTGCTCGGCAAGGTGCGCTGCAGTGACCATAGGATGGTAAGAACTCAAATTAGCCTAGACTTGAGGAGGGAACGGAGGAAACTGGTACATAAGAAGCGGATCAGTAAGTTAGCGGTATGAGGGAAAATAGAGGAATTCCGGATCAGGCTACAGAACAGGTATTCGGCTTTAACTCAGGAAGAGGAGCATAGTGTCGAAGTTATGAACAACAATCTTATGGGCATCATTAAGGAGTGTGCAGTAGAAGTCGGTGGTAACTCCGTTAGACAGGATGCCAGTAAGCTATCGCAGGAGACGAAAGATCTGATCAAGAAACGCCAATGTATGAAAGCCTCTAACCCTACAGCTAGAGTAGAACTGGCTGAACTTTCCAAGTTAATCAGCAAACGTAAGACAGCTGACAAAAGGAAGTATAATATGGATAGAATTGAGTATGCTCTAAGGAACGTAGGAAGCCTAAAAGCAGTGAAGAAGAAACTAGGAATAGGCAAGAATCAGCTGTATGCGTTAAGAGACAAAGCCGGCAATATCATTACTAATATGGATGAGATAGTTCAAGTGGCTGAGGAGTTCTAAAGAGATTTGTATACAGTACCAGTGGCACCCACGACGATAATGGAAGAGAGAGTAGTCTAGAGGAATTTGAAATCCCACAAGTAACGCCGGAAGAAGTAAAGAAAGCCTTGGGAGCTATGCAAAGGGGGAAGGCAGCTGGGTAGGATCAGGTAACAGCAGATTTGTTGAAGGACGTTGGGTAGATTGTTCTAGAAAAACTGGCCACCCTCTATACGCAATGCCTCATGACTTCGTACGTACCGGAATCTTGGAAGAATGCTAACATAATCCTAACCCATAAGAAAGGGGACGCCAAAGACTTGAAAAATTATAGACCGATCAGCTTCTTGTCCGTTGCCTACAAAGTATTTGCTAAGGTAATCGCAAATCAAAACATCAGGAACGCCTTAGGCTTCTGTCAACCAAAGGACCAGGCAGGATTCCGTAAAGGCTACTCAATAATAGACCATATTCACACTATCAATCGGGTGATAGAGAAATGTGCGGAATATAACCAACCCTTATATATAGCTTTCATTGATTACGAGAAAGCGTTTGATTCAGTCGAAACTTCAGCAGTCATGGAGGCATTACAGAATCAGGGTGTAGACGAGCCGTATTTAAAAATACTGAAAGATATCTATAGCGGCTCCACAGCCACCGTAGTCCTCCATAAAGAAAGCAACAGAATCTCAATAATGAAAGGCGTCAGGCAGGGAGATACGATCTCTCCAATGCTATTCACAGCGTGTTTACAGGAGGTATTCAGAGACCTGGATTGCAAAGAATTGGGGATAAAAGTTAATGGAGAATACCTTGGTAACTTGCGATTCGCTGATATTGCTCAGCAACTCAGGGGACCAATTGCAATGCATGCTCACTGACCTGGAGAGGCAAAACAGAAGGGTTGGTCTAAAAATTAATCTGCAGAAAACTAAAGTAACGTTTCACTGGAAGTGGTAAGGGAGTACATCTACTTAGGACAGGTAGTGACTGCGGATCCCGATCATGAGACTGAAATAATCAGAAGTATAAGAATGGGCCGGGGTGCGTTAGGCAGGCATTCCCAGATCATGAACAGCAGATTGCCATTATCCCTCAAGAGAAAAGTGTACAACAGCTGTGTCTTAACAGTACTCACGTACGGGGCAAAAACCTGGAGCCTTACGAAAATGGTTCTACTTAAATTGAGGACGACGCAACGAGCTATGGAAAGAAGAATGATAGGTGTAACGTTAAGGGATAAGAAAAGAGCAGATTGGGTGAGGGAACAAACGCGAGTTGATATCTTAGTTGAAATCAAGAAAAAGAAATGGGAGGGGGCATGGGCAGGACATGTAATAAGGAGGGAAGATAACCGATGGTCATTAAGGGTTACGGATTGGATTCCAAGGGAAGGGAAGTGTAGCAGGGGACGGCAGAAAGTTAGGTGGGCGGATGAGATTAAGAAGTTTGCAGGGACAACATAGCCACAGTTAGCACATGACCGGGGTAGTTGGAGAAGTATGGGAGAGGCCTTTGCCCTGCAGTGGGTGTAAGCGGGCTGATGATGATCATAGAGGATGAAGGCCGATATCCTCCTGCCCGCTCACGAGACATTCATTATATTAGATGACATTTTCATTCTAATAATGCGTTGTTACTTCCTGTTACCGTTCTCCCACCAGAAGTCGTGGGTTCGAGTGCCTTAACTATTTATACCTTAACTGTGCCACATTATCGTCGCCCTAATAAACAAAATCGCAGGTTCGACTCCCCCCAAAGGTCGTGGGTTGGAGTGTTTTAATTAATTCTATCTTAACAATGCCTTAATCAACTGCTTTTATTAACACCAAAGGTTGTGGTTTCGACTCAAAGCTCAATACTAAATAGTTTGCAGGCCATGGGCGTACAGGGCTATCTTCTGCGATTCATTCACTCATTTATCAGTCATCGGAAAATTCAAGTGCGATTAGGAAGTACCACAAGCACCGAAAGGGCGGTATCGCGAGGTGTACCTCAGGGAAGTGTTCTTTCCCCAACGCTCTTTAACGTTGCAATGGCTGGTCTTCCCGCTGAAGTGCAAAAACATTGCAGGAATGTCCATATGTCGATATACGCGGACGACATTTGTCTTTGGTTAACCGGATATCAACACAAGCGTTTAGCTCTGATAGCTCGACAGGCATTACTTTCAGTTCAAAATTACCTTCAAGGTGTTGGGTTGACTCTCTCGGTAGAAAAATCTGGCTTCATCATGTTTCCAGGTAGATGAAGAAGGTATGCGCGGCTGAAGATAGACCTTAATCAATCTTGTCTTCGACAATTGAAACACAAGCGCTTTTTGGGCGTCATTATTGACTACCGCCTACAGTGGCGACGAGCTGTGGACTCGGTTGTGACATCGATATCTTCGCGTCTCAATGTGATCCGTAGAGTTGCAAGTGAGCAATGGGGAAATCACCCTTCTTCAATGATCAGGTTGCACGATGCACTAGTGACGAGTCGAATAATGTATCGGCTCCCTTTAATTTCCCCATCGATATCACAGCTGGAACGACTTGAGGTTCTGCACAGAAAGGGCCTAAGAAGGGCTCTTGGCGTTCCGCAGACTGCTCCTAACAATGCAGTACTTTATGAATCTCTATCGAGACCTCTTACCTTAGTCGCTTCACAAAGGTTATTTTTGCAAATTGGCCGCCTCAAACAGACGGCAGCCGGCCGAACCCTTCTACAGCGCCTTCGAAAGAGATCCGAGTCCCGAGCGTACTTGGCCCTTAATACTCTTGGTTACCTGGGTCTTGACGCTAGAGGTCGAACTAAGAGGTTGAAACCACCTTGGTCTTTTGCGAGCCTCGATTGTTCGTTGGCAGTTCCTCACGTTCGTGCTAAGCGGAGTTCTCCTTTGGCGGCAACGCGTTCGCTCGTACTGGAACATCTTGAAACTGAATATGCACGTCATCTTCAAATTTTTACTGATGGCTCTGTGGACAAGGTCAGAGGATCTAGTGCAGCTGCTTTTCACATTCCCTCTATGAAGTATGATTGGTCCGTTCGCTTCACTGCAGTCGTGTCCTCCAGAACGGCAGAAAGCGTTGCCATTGAGGCAGCTCTCAAAAAGCTACGGTTTTGTACGCCTCAACCTGTTGTCATTTTTACAGATTCGAAATCCGCCCTTCAAAGGTTAGAGCACGGGTTACGTACTGATGCCTTATCTCTAAGCTCCCTACGTTCGGTGCAAAATCTCCGTGTCAAAGGCTTCTCCATACGATTCCAATGGGTGCCATCACACATAGGTATCATAGGCAACAAGATGGCGGACAGCCTCGCCCATAGAGCGCTGTCTGGGAATCCTTTGAGAAAAGTGCCTCAAGAAGACAAGAGACTCTTCAGAGAAGCGGTGTCGTGCCACTTCAGTTCTTTGTGTAGCTCACCTCACAAGCCATGTGTGATCAAGGGTCTCAAAAGAAACCAAGCCACCTTACTGCTCCGCATTCGCACGGGCTCTGTTCGTACCGCTGCGTGGAAGTATAAGACTGGCCTGGCGTTATCACCATTATGTTCATCGGGTGGTATGTGCGGTGACATAGAACATTACCTAATGTGCTGTATTGTGTATAACGCGGAAAGGAGGGCGTTATTCGGGTCCCTCAAGAACACAGGACTTCCTCACAGCTCTCTTCAGGACATTGTTTTCCCGCGCGGGAACCCATTGTGTAGGAAGGAGGTCTCTCGCCCTCTGTTAAATTACCTAGAGGACGCGGATTTGGCTTCCACATGATGAACTGAGGAGTGACCATTTGTAATTGGGACGTCTGTGTCTGATTATGTGATTTATTTATTTTAAGTGTCGCTACGGTGGAGCAATTGCCGGCAGCAACTGCAAGGCTAATCCCACCAGTAGCCTACAACAACTCAACTCTCTTTCTTCACAATGTCATTTGGAATCTAACTTGGAGATATGGCCCGTTCGCCCGTATTAGGTCGTGGGTTTGATTGCCTTAATCAACTTCGCCTTAATTAACACCAAATGTCGTGGATTCGCCTATCGCCAAAGAGCGTGATTTCGACTCTCGACCTTCGCGATGTAAATTGAAATCCAACTTGGAGATATCGCCGCTTTGCCCTAATCTCTGTAGCGACCGTCCGTCCCTTCGTTGTCCCCGCTTCTCGGAAATCCAGTTTACCTCGCCGTGCCTCGACTTGGGGGTCACCACGCTCTCTGCTCGCCCGACGGGGGCGCCACCACGGCCACTCGGCATACCTCTTTTTCCTTTTGAATAAAGCCAGTCGACTCTCCCTTCAGAACCTGTCTAAACGTATATTCTTTCACTCAGTGGCGCTGCACCACAACAGCCCCCTTGTCCGGGGAGAACCGTTGGCCCGAACCAAAGCCCCCCGCCCAGTCAACCCGGGTAGAGGGGGAGAACCGGGGTCAATGTATCGAATGATGTTGGGTTGATGAGTACACGAAAGCTCATGGACACGGCACCTTCCGGTGCCAAGTCCTCTTTCAATCTTACAACGGCTCCTTCCCTGCGCTAAACCGAGTTCTCAACAAGTGGTGACCCAGGGCATTTATGATTTTGTTCTCGAGCACTAGTCATGGACGACGCACTGCTCGAGCCTACTCCTGCTCACAGAGCCAACGCCACGATTACTTCTCCTGTCATCGCTGCTGAGCTTCAGCTTCCGAGCTTTTGGCCCAAGAATCCCCGAGTTTGGTTTATGCAAGCAGATTCCCGGTTTCAACTCCGTCGCGTCACTTCACAGACAGCAAACTATACGCACGTCGTAGCCGCGCTACTCTCCGACATCGCCGATGCCATAGACGACTTGCTAGTGGGTACGCCTTCGGCCACCGCATACGAAGACCTCAAACGCACGGTCCTGCAGTGCCTCGAGCGATCGCAACAGAGCAGGCTCCAACAATTTCTCTCCGAGGAACTCTGCGACCAAAGATAGTCACAACCGCTACACCGGTTGCGTCAGTTGCTGGGTGAGCACTCCGCAAACGAGAACCAATTTCCAATTTTTGGGCGAGCTGTTCTTGCAACGCCTCCCACAGTCCGCACGCATCGTGAATTCCGACTGGTGGGTTCCGACGAGACGAGTCTCGATCCGCTAGCTGTATATACTCGCTGACCGCGTTTGCGACTGCTCGTCTTCGGCACAGCTACCTATCCCCGCTGCGAGAGTCTAAGCCAGGCTACCGACTGTCGCGCCTGGAGGAAACAGTCGACCGCCTTACCAGTGCAACGACGGGTGGCAGCACTGGCAACCAACTTCGGCGCAACCATTCGGCTTTACGGCCTCGCAGTGCACCTAGAGACTCGCTGCGACATATGTCCTGGTACCACCGTCGCTTTCGCACAGAAGCAAGTCGTTGCACTCAGCCCTGTTTGTGAAACGCACCGGTCAGCCGCTAACGGCGGCATGCGACGTAAGCCCTCGAGAAAACCACTTATTCTCGTCGACACCGGAGCCGAACAGGAAGCAGCCCTGATTCGGACTGTATGCCTCATCAGTTGCAGCGTGAGATCAAATAACAATACGCGTCACGTGATGACTACAATACCATGATCGCAAGCTACTTCCAAACAGCTGTTCAAACAAATCGGAGAGCAGGTCACCAAAGTAAGTGAAACCTGTATCATGATGCTATCGAAGTTCTAGAGCGAAGCTTCGTTCCTTTATTTTCCAATCTAGAATAATGTAGCATGCCCACAACGCCGAAAGCGGTATAGAGTTATAGGAAACTTGCAAATATAGCGCCCGCTCTCTCCCGTACGTAGCAGTGGACGAACCACTCGCTAGAAGGTCTGGCTGGAAAACAACGGTGATCTGCACTGTTAGCTGGGCTGCAACAAGTCGGGCCTGCAAAGGAGAGAACGTACGATAGTGCGCTGTCTTCTTTTTCTATGGCCCCGTATTTAGCGCTGTTCGTTTTTCCAAGTCCTGTATCAGCTAGGTCACCGACATATATAACTGCATGATTTCGTAAACGAAGTTATATTTTTGTAATGTCATTATATATATATATATATATATATATATATATATATATATATATATATATATATATATATATATATATATATTGTAAGGACGAAGATAGCACAAGCGTTACATGAACGGCAGAATAGGACGCAGAGCGCTTCACATCCTCCGCTCCTGCAGGGCTAACAACAAAGTCAGGCATACAATTTTCTGGGTACCGGGACACGCTGGAATAGAAGGGAACCTACGGGCGGACAAGGCAGCTCGAGAGCACACAAACCGAGCGGCCACAAGCACCGACCCTGAGGAGCCCATACCAGTCAACCCAAGCTACTCAGACATTTTGAATTACTATAAGGGGGTCCGAATCAAATACCCTCCACCCCACAACAGCCTAAATCAGCATGAAGCAACCTCTTGGAGGAGGCTGCAGACAGGAACATATCCAAACCTAAACACACTAAGCAAGATGTTTCCCACCCAGTATAGAGACATTTGCCCCTGGTGCGGCGCCAAGCCCACCTTATATCACATTACATGGGAATGCGTTCAGAATCAACAATTCCTTCAAATAAAAGACCCGAGTGCGGAGCAGTGGGAGAGGGTGCTCTCCAGCAGCGACCCGAAAGTCCAGCATGGACTAGTAAGGCACGCTCGCCGAGTAGCCACCCTCAGTGGTGCCCTGGAATAGGGGCGTCGACCCTGCGCAGATGGGGAAGAAGACCGTGAAGACGGCCGACCGCATCTGCCACCGCTAATTTCTAACCAATTAGAGCAAATAAAGTTTTTCCTCCTCCTCCTTACGGCGGCAGCATGGTTCCTGAAGTGAGGATGACAAAGACGAAAAGGTCGGTGTCGCTGCTCTTGCTCCTCGTCTAAATTCATGTAACAAAATTATAGATTTTTACCTCCATTTTCTGAACACATAAGCAAAGTCTGCCCGACTCTTGGCCAATCCCCGCGAGCGGGTAAGCGCCAAACTCGTCAAGGACATCATCATCATCATCATCTTGCTCCTGGACTTGGCTGGACTGGCTCGGCTGCTCTCTACGCTGGACCCGACGTGACTGCGATTGCCGTTAATAGTCAACAAACCTCGTAGCATTTGGTGGAAGTGCGGGGTACCCTGACCACTCGCCCTGGAAGTCCGGAATCGTGCTCTGCCCACCGCTACCACCACGACCGTGCCAGACGACGCCGGTGAGCGACCCTCTTCGTCAATTGTACGAATCACCTGCGCTGCCGTTCATCAACGAGACCCACCTGTGTTAAGTGGCACCGCTTATACTGACGTCGACGACTGGCTTTCGTCGCACGAACGGGTGAGCAACCACAAGTGGGACGATCCGACAAAGCTCACCAACGTTATTTTTTATCTTGCGGATGTCGCCAACCTCTGGTTCCGAAACCATAAGCCCACTATTCGGACATGCAATTACTTCAAGGCTACTTTCGTGGAGGTATTTGGCCGTCCGGACGTGAGAAAGCTTCGCGCCGGACGCCTCCGCCAACGAGCGCAAGAGCTGGGTGAGAATTTCACTAGTTATATCGAAGACGTCATCGATCTCTGCAATCGAGTGAGCCGAACGATGACTGATGAAGAGAATATCAAACAAATCCTCAAGGGTATTGAAGACAACGCTTTTCAAATGCTCCTGGCTAAGAATCCTACAACCGTTGCAGCGGTAGACACCTACTGCCAAAGCTTCGACGAACTACCCCGGCAAAGCGATCTCGCCCGACAAACTGTTCCTCACGTGGCCTCCCTTTCCAGTTTGGCGACTGCTCCTGGGCAGACTGATGACGGGTTTCTCCTACCTCAAATCAAAGCCTTCATTTGTGAAGAGGTGGCCCGCCAGCTCTCGCTGCTTCCTCTCACCCAGGAGCCTGTCCAACCTTTGTCCTCGGCCGTGCAGCAGGCCATCCGCGAGCAGGTTGCAGAGGCTTTCCAGCCAGCCCACCAGCATGCTCCGATTGCCGCACCGCTGACGTACGCTGAAGTCGTGTCGCGTCCTAGACCAACGACGCTTCCCTATACCCCTCTTCCCCCCCCCCCCCCCCCCCCGCCATCGCCCAGCACTTCTCCCCGTGGCTCAAATGCCCCCTCAGTACTTCCGGCCCCAAGATCCATGGCGCACGCGGGACAATCGGCCGATATACACGCTTCTTCTGCGGTGTCGCGGGACACGTGGCGCGGGACGCCGCCTGCCGCGTTCGTACGACGTCGCTGATCCACACGTACCTGCAGCCCACCAGGATGCTGATTCGAACCTGTCACCGAATTTCTGTACCGGTCGTCAGAGCTTAAGCAGCCGTCGTTCACCATCACCGCGTCGTCGTTATATATCGCCGAGGCGTCGTCGCCCGCCTTCTAACGAGGGAGACCAAGAGCTGCAGCTTCGGAGGCAAGAGCTGCATGCACCCTTTTCGAAATGCCCAAGACCTCCGCTATCGCCGGAAAACATTATAGAATCACAAGCTGAAGGAGTCGTCACATTCGCGCTTGTCGACACGGGCGCTGCCACTTCCGTCATACGTGAGAATGTTTGCCGCAAGATCAGGAAGGACGCCACATCACTTTCTTGCCTTGTACTTCGTACTGTCACCACGGAGCCCGTCAAACCTTCAGCCGCATGCACCGCTAGGATCGTTATTCAGGACGCACTTCACACGACTGAATTCGTTGTGCTGCCTTCCTGCTCTCATGATGTCATCCTTGGATGGGACTTTCTCTTGCGCCAAAGTGCCGCCATTGACTGCGCCCGTGCCGAAGTTGCTCTGTCTGCCCTTAGCAACACCCTGTCGGTTGCCTCTCCCGCCCCCTCAAAGATTAATGTCGCCGCCAATACTGATCTGCCACCAAGCACCTCAACATTGGTCCCTTTGTTTTGACCATAGGAGGCCGACGCCCAGGTGATGTTCATGCCCTCATCTGCTTTTCTTGACTGCAAACCTCTACCGCTTCCATTCGCCGTTCTTGACGTAACCACTGGTACAACTGTGCTTGTGCACAACCCGTTTGCATACCCGCTCACTTTCTTTCGCGACGAATCCCCAGCTATGTCGAACCCATTGACATATCGGATTGTTTGGACGAGCCGGTCTCTTGTTCTGGACTTTCGCTCGACGCGGTCTTTGATTTGTGCGTCGACTCCAACCTTCCCTCCAACACCGCGACCAACGTCTGTCTCTCCTAGATAGTTACCTCTAACGCTTCCTCGAGGGGAAGCTTTAGCAAGGCCCCAACTCCGACGCGGCCTATTCGAATACATGTAAAACACAAGAACGTTTTCTTGAGATAACTCCTGGACCGATTTCAATGAAATTTGTTGCATTCGAGAGAGAAAGGCAAATTATAGTGACTGCTAGAAGCGGATCTTCGATTTAGGGCCTGAATTTTGCTGACAAGATTCTCAAAAATTCGAAGTTAAAAAAAAATGGGGGCACGAAGTTGCGCATCAAGATTATGGCTTTTTTCACTGGTCGATTCGGAGCAGGATTTCTTGCTCCGCGGATCCGAATTTTACTGGTCGATCTGGAGCGGGTTCGCGCGTTCCACTGGTCGTTTCGGATCAACTCGCTCCGCCGCCGAGGCTAGGATTCGGGCGGAAATAGCTCGCGTCACTTCCGTCTTCAAGCGAAATCGGTACCCGGTTGGTACGCCCAACATATTTGTGTGTTGCTTCGCAAGATGGCTGCGTTCGGTGCTGCGGCAGAGCTCGGACGACAGCGATTACGAGGTGACGCAGGTGCTGTACGAAGCCTTCTATGCACGTTGTCCATGCACAATCGTTGCGGGCGCGACATGCAAATGACGGACTCTGGGACTACCACGGTCAATTTACGCACAGGGGACGGCGACTTTAGTTGCCGTGGAAACGTACAGAGCGGAAGTCGGGCATGGTTTCCGGAACCGGTTTGTGTCACGCGTACGCAGACTTCCTGTGTGATCCTCCGCGGAGAGTTTTTGCGCTCCGCTGGCCGATTCGGATTTGTGAAACCTGAGCGCTCGCTCGAGGATTTCGGCGGCCGCTCCAGATCGACCAGTGACAAAGGCCATTAGATATCGCAGTTGTGTAAACAGCATCCATTAGGTTATTCAAAGCGGACAAATTAGATGTGTCAATTTCTACCTTACGTGAATTTGCTTTGTTGTATACAAGGCTTCGGCAAAAGCTTCCTGATAAAACAATGCGCAATCGTAAAATAAAACGTGTCTCGGGCCGCCGAAGCCCTGACAACTCAACGCGCGTCTCGTGTGCAACGATTCGCATTACGTAGAAGTCAACTACAGTAAAGTCTGTCAAATGTTTTAGTCACTTAAGATTGCACGTTTTTTTTTATTAGTGCGATTTTCTCTGCGCTTTTTCCAACTGTGTATGAACGAGGTTCCACTGTATAATGAAGTAATGGCTATAATGAAGTATTTTCAGCTCCTCCAACCTGGTTACATAGAAATTTTACTCAGATTTCTGAATCTTCGCAAAATCTTGTTCAGAATTTACACAGTACTATTTGGCCAGTAATGAAACTGCACATAAAATTGCCACCTTATCTCTTAGTGTACAGTGGAGGGGGTATCCGAGACATGCCGGCACTATTGTGTTCACGTAATTGGGGACGAAGTGCTGCTATTAGATCTCGGCTTGCTCCATACAGACCTTGTCATGATTGTTTCTGACAACTGCCCCAAAGGTTTCAACAAGAGAGATATACAAATGTTCTTAACAGGCACAAAAAAATGGTGGGTCCACTTTATCTGTTTACCACTAGTAATAAAGTGAGGAATGTGATCAGACTGGAAAATAGTGGTGCCACCTCCATGGCTGGCATTTTTTCCAAGCATGCTTTATCGGCAGAGATACAACACATGACGCCCACACATCAACCAGAGGCTCAAAATATAAAATTTTTACTGGCAATCCTCGTTCTAGAAGGCACACACGGACGAGAGTCAACAGTTGCAAAGCTGTGTCTCACGCCACTGCTTTGCACAGCGGGACGAGCGCAGCCCTGAGCTGACGCAGCTGGTGGTGGTGTCCATAACTTTCTAAGGTGAAGAAAAAAAAAGTTTGCGTGGCAAGCTTAAGCAGCACAGGGTTGCGTGCTACACACACACACAGACACACACTCACACAGTTGAAACAGAAGAAGAAGACAAAGCCAGAGGTGCAGAAGGGCTGCCACTCCACTTCTCATCCCTGCGGTTACCCTGGTCTGGTGTCACAATTATTGTCCTTGGTAAATTAGTACAGTGCCCAGCCCACAAGTGCATGATCCGGCACTTTGCATAGTGGGGCTTTCATCAAAAAGCTCGTTTTTCCCAAGGAACTGTTGGTCGACGTGCCCACCAGGCAGGCGGCAGCCTTCCTTCTCTCTGCACTATTCTGCCGTCCACATTTCTTTACATAAAGGTGACACACCATGGATGCTTTGATGCACTATTGCAACTGTGCACACACTGCCCCTTGCCTGGTTTGCCATTAGATGTTCAATTCATGCATACCTTGCTGTTCTCTTGGAACCTTTGCTGCAAGTTGTCAGTAGTAGGACAGCCAATCTTCACAACGACAACATAGCAAGCACCACTTTTTAACCCACCATTGCAACTGTGCTCGGCTTTTGCCTCCTAACGGATGATTTGGAGCTTCGGGCTGGGTGCAGAGCAGATCGCACTGCCAAGGACCATTCATGCTCCTTTCGCCGGAGAGTGGCGATGCCTTCCAAAGCTGCATAGTTGGCACGGCAACATCCACCACCGGCAAGCTGCAGGGTGTCGCCGATGACGACGATTGTTCGGTTCTCCTTTGAAGGCTTGCGCAGCAGCAGCTGTTGGCGAAATCACTTAGAAAGCACTCCTGCCAGCGTACAAGCTGCACTTTGAGTCAACACACTCAGGAACATGCTCAGGCAATGCTGGTGCAAGCACGTGCCATGCTCTCCCTTCCCTGCCAAGTTCATTTTTCTCACTACTTTTTGCACAAAAGAAACACTTCACGGTTAGACATTTCTCTGGTTGGGGACTTGCGCTGGCAGCCTTAAGACAGTTCAGGAGCATAGGTAGATGAAGGATGAAATTAAAAAAATGCAGTGCTCCAGCCAAACGAGGCAAACGCCTTGTGGCCCGGTTTGAAGACAATGGCCACTGAACAAGAATTGCTGACGATGGTGTCGCTGGCACAGCTCAAGCCCGTAATGATTGTAGCAGCTTGAGCTTCGAATCCAGCATGGTCCCTAGCTCCTTGAGGGAGTCTGCATAGCTTTGCTCGATCCTCTGTCGCACCTGCTTGCTTAGTTCTTCAGTTCCCTGCGGTTGGACACAGTGGTCAGTGTGAGTGTCATGCAACAGCACCGCTTTGGCCTCAATGTCTTCCTCAAAAAAAAAAAAAAAAATTAATAATAATGATACTCAGAAACAAGTTAGCCCTATGGTGCACACACCAATGGTAGCTTTACATCCACAGAAAAAAAAGATAATTAGGAAGGGCACTACAGACCTTTAAAACAAGCTTGAGCACATAAGCTGTGAATAGCACTACTAGATCATTTTAAGAAAACTGTTGCAGTGCTGCGGTCAAGCCTTTTTTTAATTAAAGAGACACTAACACGAATTTGAATTTTATATGTATGTTTTGACTACATTGTGTCCGTCGCAAGCTATATCACCTTATTTTGTGGAAAAAGTGACGACTGCACCAGAAAGAAACACACCAAAATACTTGTTCCTAAAGTAGTAGTCTATGTTCCTTTTGTGCTGTAAGTGAAGAATGTATACCGTCAACAATCCTCAGGTCACCGTGGTGTCATATGATGTAGAGAATGTGTAACGACTGACCATATACATACACCAAATCATGTAATTTGCATGCTTTCCCCCTAAAAAAGAACTAGTTGCCTAGCCAGCAAAAAGTTCATTTTGGAATGAGTGATCAGGAGTTTATCCTCAGTTTACTGCTTTTTTCATTAGCGCTGTATTCGTCAAGGGAGAAGATTACTGACACTCAGTCGCACAAACATTTCGGCTAGTTGGTGAGTCATCCTGAATGCACTTATATTAGTGTAAACATAGGCAGCGGCAACGCTGTCCATATTTTTTCTTGCCTCTGTCCATGTTTATTCCAGCGCTGCAAGCACAGTTAAACCTAGATAGAATGACACTGGTAAAACCAGCAATTTGCTTCGTTATGTCTAAATTTCGTTGTATTGAAATTAGACCTTTTTTGCAAATAAGTACAGTTGCCGGTCGATTATTCTTACGCGGAAAGGGGTCGCAGAAGTTACCGAGTTACCAGGCAATAAAAAAAGAAAGCTAATTTGAATGAGAAAACAATTCATTTTGATAAATTTAGGACTCGGCGAGAAATGATACAGTTTCATGCCATGTACATCGACGATATCTTCACACTGGCGGTACGAATTAAGTGAAGCCAGACACGCTTTTGCGTGCACTCCGCCCCCGTGGCTGATAGTGTCGCCCGCACTGGGACGGCGCTATCAGAAGAAGCCCCGGCAGAAGGGAGCGAATGCTTCGTGCGCCTCTCACTCCAACAGGTCACTGAAACTAAGGGTGCGTGGCTGCATATATGCTCAGCCTGGCTTACAGCCATGCGCAGCCATGGCCGAGGCGCACGCCAGAAATCGCAACGTGCGCTAACTTAAGTCTAACCCCCCCGCCCCCCTCGCACGTGCTCGATCGTGTTTCCGCGAGCTCGCTCCCTTCCCCCTTTTCCCTCTGCTCGCCCGGGAAGGTGTCACACGTGAAGCCACCATTTTTCTTGTCTCACCCTTGAAACACTTCAACTCGCACCTAAAGCACACAGTGCGGCGTGGGGCGTGATAGGATCTTATCGCATTCGAACTCTATAGGGAACATAATGCGGCTCCGCTCGGCGGTCACTATTGTTGCGTGGCGCGCAATTAGGTGCATTTGCAACCAGCCGCTTGTAATTCAATCATATGATAATTTGCGTCCACGGAAGTTTCCACTTATTATCTTGGTACTGTTTTGCAGCAGCATGTGAAATTTTGTTGTACTGAGCTTATGAATACATGGTGTTCTATGGACAAGACGTTATGAAAAGTTAAATACTTCTTTACATAGAGAATTTCATGATAATGAAGTTCGTTCTATTAAAGTATACATATTGGGACTTATAAGTTCACGCGACAGGCCATGTCCAACAACGTTGACAACTGCCGTTACATCTGAAAGGGAAAGGGGAACCAACCTGAAGGAACGGTTCTTCGTGGTCAAGGTTTAGCGATGCCATGAGGTTGGCTAGCATGTCTGCGGGTGCCTGTGTCACTACAGCCTGGAGGTCTGTTGCCGCCAACTCCAATTCACCCACCAGAGAGACAAAGCACTTGGTCGAAGCCTGCAAGTACATTGGATGGTGCAGACAGCAGGTGTGACAAAAGTGACCCAGGTCAAGGACCAGTTGCAGCTTTCGCTGGCAATCATCATGAACCACCAACTGATAATTTGGACAGCCTCATGGCACCACTACTCGCCCCATGGAGGTAATGTATGAGGACAATCAAAACTTTGCACACCTACAGCCTGGCTACCACAGGGATTCCCAGTAAGGGCGATGTTACTGGTTAGATACGTTGCCAGTGTCACCAATACCTCCTTGAAACAACCCAGTGAAGCCTAGTTGACCTAGTAGTTGCCAACAATGCACAATCTAACGGACAAGCCAGGCCACTAAGGTGCAAAAGCTGCAGTTGCGGACTGTCGTGTATGCTGCAAACCCACAGTTTGTTCCTTTACGGGTTAAATAGTGAAAAAGTCCCTGGCAATTTCTGTGGCTGCTCTTCGAAATTTTTGATGCTCATAATAGTGGAACGGCTTCAGTTGTTGCAAACTCCACCCTTGATGTCTATGCCATTGAGGGCAGCCATGAGGTGAGGGCTATGACTACTGTGAAGAAACCCCGCAATCATTCGGCAATGGGAGTGCCAGGATATGGAAATCTGGTACATGCAATGCCTATACTGTCTGTAGCAACAAGTACATCAAGGGTTGAAACATTGATGGACCAGTTCGCATAGAAGCACGTACGTGTGCGGCGATGTGGTGACAACCTCCTTTGGCCATTGTGGGTTAATCAGATATCTTCAGGTGAGTGAATTTATTTTAGACTCTTGATTATTCTGACGTTTAAGTCTGCCGATTCTGAACTACCCATCAGTTACTACTGAAAATAAGAATCCTTTTAGAAGCACCCAAATCCGTAGAGCGGTGTAAGAAACTTACAGCAAGGGAGATGCATGGACACTCAAGCGGTGTGTGGGTGCCCATCACATGTCCATACATTTCCTTCTATGTTTGTGTCTGTTGCATTACTTTACCAATTCTAAAGCTCCCTCCAGGCCGAACATACAAGGACGCCTCTATCTGTCCCTTATGAGTGGCTTGCTTAACTATTTCCGTACCATAGGGAAAATAGGTGTTTTTTGCAGGTTACGCCAGATATCTTTTCTGAAGGAACTACTGCACTCAGTATTTTATGTAATACATAAACAAGAAGCAGAATGAATGCACTTTCCATGCATAAAAGCTTTATTAATGAGATGTCATAAAAAAGATATAAATTGACAAAATCAAGATTACGGGATAAAATCGAAGAAAGTTTGTAAAGACACGCTTGTATCTACTAAGAAAAAAATGTAACAAAAATCATGAGATATACAAAATGTATTGCCGTCTAATAGGCATTATATCGCGAAAAATAAACATTTTTAATTCAGTAGGTTTTCCACTAGAAAAGATTATGCGCAAGCACTACAGTTTGGCTTGCCAGGCTGCGGCCGCCAATATTCCGGGCTGGTTTGTGTCGTCGTCGCTCTCAGAGTCCTGCTGGATCTGCTGATAAAATCAGCCACAAACGCAGTGGAATAATGAGATCTGCAATCTTTCGAAGCGCACGCTGCTCCCCGAGGTGGCCATTTTTTATTTCTACTTTGCCGGTCGCGAAACTTCGGAGTGCGTTAAAAAATTGACACTTTTTTGGGAAAAAGCGAAATGCTTAGAAAACAAAAAATATAGTTCTCCTTCACGACCCATGGTACAGAGTGTCCGTGAGCGATGTGGAAGGTTTTGAAAGCAGTGTTTCAAACCATCGATAGCGGGCGGCCATTTTTGCTTGCTACTTTGGAGTGCGTTCGATATCACCTCCTGGAGGGAAAAAGCAAACTGCTTAGAAAACAAAAAAATAATTCTCCTCCTTCATGTCCGATAGCGCAGTGTCTCCGTTGGCGGAAAGGAAAGTCTTAAAACCGGCGTTTCAAACCATCGTTAGCGGGCTAATGATGCTCAATGGGTGAGGTACAGAAAGAGTTAAGAAGAGTCTTGTCTTGAAGACAGCACACATGCAATTACCATACTTCTTCAAATATGGATCAACTCTATTTTCTTCGAAAATATTATGAAAAATAAGCTATTGACCTATACTCGTGAAGAAAGCTAGCAGAAGTAGTGAGCAAATGTGTCCTTGGTCCTGCCTGTCATAAAGTTAGTCTACAGACCATCCAGACTGGCTTTAAGAAATGCTGCATATTCAACGCACTTGGCGGCCCTGAGGATGCCTGTGAAGCATTAGGCGAGGCCAACTTCTCTCGCAGTTCTGAAGAGGATGCAGTTTGTCACAGTGACTAGCCATATTTAGCAGCCAAGATTACTGTAAATAAAGGCGTGTCATGTTCAAAGAAATCCTTTTTTTCTGAAAAGATATGGACCGACATACATTCCAATTATAATTTCTTACTTCTTGGCAGGTTCAATATATCGGAGTCGACTAATGAACGTGCTTGACCGATTTTTGGGTAAATACAAATTCCGAATGAAAATATATAAGCCCTTAATGCATCAGCCTTGAGTATAAGAGATCAAGATAAAACGCTCGGAAAATGAAATCGAGGCCTCAAGACAAGGTTCAAACTAATGCTCATTTTTCCTTGTGGGTGTCCACTTACACCCCCGGTTCAGCAGTGCCTTATGGAGCATAGCGACCTTCCGTTTACCTCCTCAGTGAAGCTGGCTTCTTTCGTCTTCTTCTTGCCCTTCTTGGCAACTGTCTGACGTGAAGGCCGCGCTAGCGAGCTGCCAGTGGCTGCCACCAGGCTGCACCAACCAATCACCTGGGCAGGGAACAACAACTGCTTGTCAGTCATGGATGGATATGCCAGCACAGGTGCGTACCGAGAAACAAACAATCCGACACACATTAACACCATGACAGTACTGCCAACGTGGTCAATTCAAAAGTTCTCAGAACTTCACCTTCTGCCCTTTTCTTCGCCCAAACAATAAACTACTCTGAAATGGTGACCGTCGCTTCTTCAGAACCGTGCTGATACAAAGCGCAAAAGTAAACAGAAAAAGTAGTGCCTGCAGCACGCACATGAAACTTATACAGTACACTTCCGTTGATTCATCCCAGCTTAATTCCATTTTTCAGTTCATTCCCGATCGGAGGTCCCAGCAGGCACTGGTGCATTTATTTCTATGGGCCCAAACATTCGTTATTTCAACCGTAAAATTTATTCGTTATTTCAACCTTAAATCTTATGTTGTATGCCCACCAGGCATGCTCACAAGTGAGAGCAGGAGTACCGAAAATAAATAACCTACAAGTGCAAAACGCAGTCGTACAAGTTAAAACTTTCAAATTTGACAATTGTTCTGCTGAAAAATAACATCTTTATACACTGTAATCAAATGTCGAAGAAAAATTGTTCAAAATGAAGCCTGTACGCAAGAGATCACGTGACACGTCATCAGACCATTAACCGTGATTGGGATAACCCGTGTAACTCTGGTGGACTAAGCTTTGCTTTAACCACGGTTGAGCGAATTAACCACGGTTAAGTTTAACTGCAGTTAAGCTGCCTGTGTAACTAGAGTATAAGAGGCAATCTGTAAAAAAGCGAAGATGTAATTTAAGACTTAAATTGTTTTATTCAAGTTATAACAACACAACAGGAATAAATGCTTCAGATTGTCTACAACCAGCGCATTATCCCTCCTCCAGTCTGGATCACAAATTTAATGTTCGACCATACACCTCCAGGAACAATCTTTTTAAAAATTCACTTTTCCCCAAAACAATTTCCAAATGGAATTTGTTACCACCATATTTGGTTGGCCAAAAGACTGCGGATTCATTTTATGAATTGTGCACCCCACAATGATGCCAACAAAGATGTTGCGGGTAATGTCTGAAATAAAAAAATAGATAGATAGATAGATAAATAAATAAATAAATAAATGAGCCAGTGAAGCAGAACCTCAGTATTACTATGTATTAACAGCTGTTTCCTTGCCTGATTTTGAGCTATGCTTAAAGTTACCATAGCAACAAAGCAATCAGGGCGACAGAGTCACAGCAACAAGCCAAAAGATCAAGCTACTGGCAGAAACATCTAATGGAACATGTACCACAATCAACAGCAGCACTGAAGTTTTCCTTCAATAGCTTTTTGTTACTTTTTGTAGCATGTTATGCAAAGAAGAAAGCAGAATGAAAGAAGAAGCAACTGTTCCGTCAGGCCCTGTGTCCAGTATGGGCTGCTAACAGGCCGAAGCTACACTAAAAGCACAGTGCTGTTTAGCTACAATTGAGTCATCCATTCAATTATGTGACAGAGATGTCACACCGAAAAACATGCAAATGCAGTTTTAAATTGATGGTGCACTACCTACCACATCTTTTACCATGGTTGAGGAATGACGACGGTGCAACATAAGGCCCCTCTTACCTCTGTTGCGTTGGTGAGTGCTTCGAGGAAGACCGTTGTGGACTGTAGGCTGTCGACCTTGAGATCCTTCACCTTGGAAATCACACCTGAAGAATAAAAGGCCAGACAAAAAGTAGTCCATGCTCAATTAACCAGTAATTAATTATATTCCTTTCATTCTTGCTGCAAATGTTTGTCGTTTTGAATTGCTGCTGTGTTCTTATTTGCAGTCAAACAACATCACACAAGCAAAGCACGCATTTTTCACTGGGTGACACCGTTCCTAGGCAGTTGGCAATGTATTACACCACTTGCAAGCTGAGCACCAGCCTGGTTTATCACACCAGCATTTCTCCCTAAAATCAGTCTGCCCTTGCATTCTATTTTCAGCAACGTGGACTGGCGTAGCTAGCCACGTCAACCTGTGCTGTGCATTACAAGCTGCACGAGGAACTCCATGGTATAACATTTATCTTGAAAGTGGGAGACCCATGTTCTAGTCCTGGTCGAGATGATATTTCCTTTCTTTTTACACTGAGCACAAAGCTGAAAGAACTGGCCTTTAGCAACTATCCTGTGCAGAACGAAAATTGGGGCACAACCTGTTGCCATTGTCAAAAGCTGCTGCACTGTTCGACTGGTACTAAATGTATAAAAAGAGCTTAGAACGACAGAAAGTTGAGCTATGTGGCAGGGACTCATGTTAGAAAAAGATTCCCCTTTGGCGTCACATTGCATTTTCTCATAAATCTGCCTGCCTGCCTGCATCCAAATTTTGGTGCATTACAGTTTGTTTCATCCACAAACTGAATCCTCTATTGTAAAATTGCTATGGCTTGCATGGTCAGGTGTCACACTGATAGTTCAGGACACAAAACGGCACAAATCATGGGACAGTAGAGAGAGAAACAGACATTACATGCACATGTGCAAAGAGTATGCAGCAAGTGAAAGATGTGCTGCCAAGTGTCCTTAACGAGTTCGCTGTGGCAGGACTTTCTGAGAACTCGATTCCCATGTATCAAGACCCAAATGGCCGCGAGCCTTACACATTATATCTCTAAGGTGCGTCAGAACCTATTAGTGAGTCACACATCTTCGCAACTAAGACAATTGAAATTGCAATTGAAAGCAACAAGAAATTTTGCATCTTCACAGCAGCAAACACCAGGAATAGAAACAACAATCAACTGGGGCCAGATTGAGCGAGCGTCTTGCTTTCCAAAACTTGCTTGCAATCTCTCAACTTGCTGACAGCGCGCTTCCTCAGCGCACGTCAGTGCAGTGAGGAGGAAGTGCAAATTAAGAGGCAAAGTGGCCACTCGGAAAGCGATATACTTGCGTCATCTCACCCCCGGTGACCAACCCTGTAACGATCATGTTATAGGGAAACCACACAGAGGAAAATAATTAAGTTGAGCTGCATTAGTAATTTACACTATGACAACACCATAAAGGCAATTCTTACCACGAAAGGAGGCTTGGTAAGCCATAAAAGACCCAAAATTAAATATCCTAGTATGGATCCATGCAGCAGATCTAATGCTCTCAGCCTTCTTGATCAGTACAAAATTTTTATCTGTCAGAATGCTGTTACATTACAATTTAGCAAAAATGTTTCATTTGCACTAAATTGCCCTTCCGACTGTTCTACATGCAAAGTAACTGATTACAGAATAGCGACCCCACTTGCTTTGCCTATAGCTATAATTTCTTATGACCATTAGTTCGTACTAACTATGGTATAAAACATTACCATTCACTACCATTACACTTCGAAATAATTTGCTGGTTCTATTAAAGACCTTGACTACATTAAGGCATTTAAATCTTCATTTTCCACGCCCTCATGCATGCCTGATACACAGACTGCGATTAGGCGTCGCCTTCACGCGCAAATATTTGCACATTATTGGACGGACAGACTCCCCGGACTGTTCAGTGTGTGGTACTGTAGAGACTATAGAACATGTGCTCGTGGTATGCCCTGAGTATGCGCGCGAAAGACTGACAATGGCAGATACATTGAGACATTTACAAAATGGACCACTGTCGGAGGACCTCTTGCTAGGCGCATGGCCACAGAGTTGGCAGATGACAGAGACAATGCGTGCATTTTCACGTTTCCTAGGTGACACGGGCCTGGACTCACGCCTGTGATACCAGTTGTGTAATGTGTCCTTCACTTCGTTCCTGCCATTATCGTCCCCCATTGTGACCCTTTTTCTTCCCCTCTTCCCCTTCCCTTATGTAGAGTAGCAGGCCAGATGCTCCAATATCCGGCCGACCTCTCTACATTTTCCAATCATTAAAATACTCCTTTAAATCTTCATTAAAGGACTGTAGACTAGCCTCAGATAATTTGCCCCATTAAATGTTTCTGATTTTGATTACGTACTGTTCTTGCCTAGCACTGTTATCACCACATTGTCTTTTGTTTATCACAATTTGTGATTATGCCACTACCTTTATTGCTTGTTTGTCTCTTTGTTCTTGCTTGTTTGTTTTTCCACTTCTAAAAAATTGTACACTCTATGCCACTTCCATTGTTCTTTATAGTTATATTGTACAGTCTAGCAGTAAAGCATTGCTTGATGACTTTCTTAGCACCTTTTCTCGTGTTCTAGCTTTCAGTTCATTCTTCTGATGTGCTGCTGCGTTGTTAACCTACAGCAAGTATACAGTTTTGTTCCAATTTCTAATAGAGGGTCTTGTCAGTATCACTACTTGAGGGCCTCGTCTGCATACACGAATTTTTGTAATTACAGCTTTTGTGAATATAAACTCAAAACACAAATATCAAGCACAAAATGCCCATGGCAGTGTTAACCAGGTTTCATACAAGCTTGTGCCAAATATCACCGCCTGCACAGTTATAAATATTTTTTGGCAATTTGTGGCATGCCGCCGGTCTCTATAAAATTTCACAAGTTTTCATCGCCAGTCATCAAATAAGAAAGGAAAGCGTACAAATACCTCACAGCATCAGCCCAACCAGGACTTGAAAGCCGGATCCTTGGAGCCCTAAACCCGGGGCTCCAAGGATCCTGCGAACATCACAAAAGACGAAGTGCCAAAGTGACACGTACAAGTGAGCGAAGCTAAAGCAAAAGACTACAAACTAGCCATGACATACTTGCCGCAAGTTGTTACACATACTTTCCAAGCACTATATAACACAACAGCAACAAGTAAAAGAAGTCTAGAAGAAAAGGCGGCACTCACTTTTGACTAGAGGGACCAGGTTATCCCCAACTTTGATTTCGGCACTGGCCGGCGCCTCCATACTCAGCTCTGCGAAAGCCAGGAAAGAAAGAGCTAAAGAACATTTGAAAAAATGCAAGAGAAAATGCGAAAAAAAAGAAAGAGAAATGCTAGGGTTTTCTAGAGCTTTCAAGGCCCCGACTGAAGTATTTTCGAGGATTAAAACACCATAATGTCCGACAGCTTGAAACCAAAACAGTGTCTTAAATGGTGAGAAAACCGTTCTATTTATTGCACATGAAATGAAAAGTGCCCAGTTTTTCACTTTAACCAGTACCAGCCTACCACAAAAGTGCTAATCGAATCAGATTGGCAGAACCCTTGGTTTGCATACACCTCGTGGTGAAAAGCACAGATAAAATCTGCTAAACTAAGCCAAAGGTAAAATTAAAGGATTTTTAAGTTTAAGCACTCCATGAAACTCGACGGCTTTCAAGACCTCGGAAATCACAGCTTTACATTTGAGAATTGTCAACGTTTTGAAGGACGACTACAAACCCTCACCCCCAACATTGACTGCATAAAAGCGAGAAATGTTGCGGGTGGCATGCTTGCACTTTGATAAGCCCCCCAATGTTGCCCTGATAATTTTTGAGAATAGCAGGTAGAATTACATACTTTGAGAACACATGCCTGTGAGAAGGCATTTTTCTAACCCTGTGCTAGGACATTGAGAGAGAGAAGAAAAATGCACACATGCGCAAGGAGACCTCCATGTGCCACTCGGCCATCCACTGCCCACAAAGTTGCAAGCCCCACATCAATGCATGTACCACTTCAACATTTACTGACTTTAATAAATTTTACCACCCTAAGGCCCAGTTTGGAGATCACATAGAATTGATGGCGGGACAAAACCCCAGAAGGCAAATCACCGATGCAAACAAAAGTAAAAAACGACAAGAACAACTCCAAACACCTATTACGCACATAATTAAACAATGCAAACAGAGCTGTCGAATTTAAGTACTCGGGCAAAAATTTCACAGGCTGTGCCTAAAGATTCTCTCGGGATTTGTGTATTGAAACCTTTGCACACCAGGGTGTCTACCAAGTTGACATTTCCAAGTACCACGAGTTTTTCAGGTTTTCCCCGAGTGCCATTGCAAAATTCCCTGAGTGACACAGAACTTCGTTTTAGGTCAAGACAGGTTGACATCATGTCGCCTGATGCTGCCACTCTCTAGTAAGCATGTTAAAAAATTTAAAAAAAAAACTTAATACAATTTGAATAGTAAGACTAGCGGTTATATTATTCAAAAAGAAAGCAGAAGGGCGGGGCATCTAGGCGTTAGCGAACACATTGTTTTTTGAGCTCAAGCTCCTTCAAAGAAGCCGCGACACACTTCCTTTCCCGTTCATTCCTCAATGCGTAGGCCGTTCCTGTTCGCGTCCTCCTTCCTCTGTACGTTCACACCATGGACCACTTGAAGCATCCGCTCAGTCAGTTGTACAGTCAACACCCGTTTTTTCGGACTCCCTGGGGCCGTGAAAATGTCAGAAAAATCTGGTAGTTCAAAAAATAAATGCATGCCTTTTACTGCTTAAGGGCTCCTCACCAGGCCACATAGCAAATTTTGGTTATATGCTAGAAGTTGTTACGTGGCCTCTAGGGAGCGTTCCGCTGAAATGATTTATTTAATTCGTTCATTAATAGCTGAGATTGAAATATTTCAGTGCCGTGAAACCACAATTTCAGGAGGCGAGGGCCACTGCCAAGAGAGACACTTTTTCCACTTGCCCAGTCTAGCCTCCGCAAATGAAATTCTTTCCCCGCGTTTTCCCATACTGGACCTCAAGGATTGCGTGACGCATACGTCACGGGCCCCCGCCTTCATTTCTTTTTATCCTCGCTTTTTTTTGTGGTGTGGCGAACTTCCACTGACGGCGTCGTACAAGAGCTGTTGCGTTTGTCTCGTTTCACACAGCACATGATTTTGCGTGCGTGCAGTGCATAAGAACACCTGACTAGCGGTATAGTTAAATCTCATTACTACGAACCCCACATTAACGAATTTCTCAAATTTAAGAATATTTAAAAATTCCCACAAGATTGCCTATATTATTAGTCTAAAAATATTTCAGAACTATGAATTTCAATACAGCACATATTTCAGAATAACGCACATAATTTATTTTCCCCTTTATAACCGAGGAACATCAGTATTATGAATTCAGCTAAAAGTAACAGCGCTGCAACTTTTGTGTGAAACAGAAATCGCGAGTGCAGTAGCTATCATCATCACCAGGTCGAGTGCCAATTGCTTCACCGAACTTCAACACAAACTTCACGACAAAGCTGCGGCGAAGCACGCGCGAGATCCAACGAAGCATGCAGCTAGCGACAGCGCCAAGAAGAAGCGAAAGCAGTTTTTGCTGCAGGACAAATTGGGCATTTTGCAGGAAATCAATACGGGGAAAAAAATCAACGTGTGCAGACAGCGTGGCATTGCCCCATCGATCGTCGAGACCATTTTGATAGACCAAGACAAGATTGTCAAGCTTCACCGGGAATCGCAACTTGTTCCTACGAGGAGACGGCTGCGACTGGGAAACTTTCAAAATGTGGACCAAGCTATTCTCACGTGGTTCAAAGATGGCAGACTGCAAAACGTTCCCATGTCTGGCCCAATACTCCAAGAAAAAGCCCGCGAATTCGCCGATGCACTTGAAATAACTGGGTTTGACGCTAGTGCAGGTTGGCTCTTTCATTTCTGCCAAAGGAATGGAATAACTTGGCAGGTAGTCTCGGGCGAGGAAAAGGCTGCTGACAGAGAAGGAAAGCGCGGATTCCTGGCGCAATGATAGTTCTCTAGAGGTGGCTGAATCATACTATAAAGAAGATATTTTCAATACAGATGAGACCGCATGTTCTGATCAGCTTCTGCCAGACCGGACGATGCACTTCAAAGGGCAGCGGTGCAAAGGAGGGAAGAAGTCGCATCTTTGCGTGACAGCCCTGCTCTGCTGCAAAGCAACAGACACAAAGAAAATTAAACTGCTCATCAATGGCAAATACACAAAGCCTCACTGCATGAAAAACATCGTGTCGTTACCGTACGACTACCGCACCAACAAGTGGGCCTGGATGACCAGAGAACTCTTTTCCGAGTGGCTCATCATGCTCGACGAACAAATGAGAAAGGATGACCGAAGAATTCTGGTCATCTGTCGACTGGTCGTCGACAACTGCTCTGCTCACATTGTGAATGTTCACTTGACGCACATTCGCTTGGAGTTTCTGCTGCCAAACAACACATCCTTGCTGCAACCCCTAGAACAGGGCATTATAAAGAGTGTGAAAGCAGGATTTCGTAAGCACCTTGTGCAGTGACGGACTATAAACCTCCATCTAAAGCAGCCGACTGCAATCAATATTCGTCAAGCAACGGAAATTCCCACGGGTGCTTGGTGGAACTCGAAGGCGTCCACCATTAGCAAGTACTGGCGAAAAGCAGGGCTTGTCAAAGCGCCTGTGCAGCTTGAAGATGAACTGGAGGTGACCAACAACAACCCTGGAGACCTGTAGTCCGAGGTTGCGGAACTGCTGCCTGCCGTCTCTTCCTTCAATGGCTACGTGGAGAGCGACACCACAGCACTAAAGGCAGCGTACCTGACAACCGAAGAGATTGTTAACTGCATCTGCGATGTCTCCAGTGACGATGACAACCTGAAGGAAGACGACTGTGGGTCACCGAACACAGAAGATGAAATCGTGTCGAACATAGATGTTTTAGTGCACATGAACAAAGTCTGCCCTTTCATCGCTCCGTACAATGACTTACCTGATGAGGTATTACGCAAAGTGGAAGATGTAGACACATTCCTAATTGGCCGTGCATGCTGCACGTGCCAGAACAAAATTGCTGATTTCTTCAAATAAAGCAGCTTTGAAGTGAGTGAAACACTTTTATTTGAGAGTACACTTGTCTACACACGTGTCTACTGCCAAGGTATGTCATTTTCATTCCTAGGTTTGACTACTGGCTTATAACCGCAAGGATATAAGCCAGTGCGTGCGTGACTGCACGACATGGGAACATGCAGATGAAATGGAAGTACTTCTCTCTTGCTACCTCTTGCCTCTCTTGCCTTGAATAATTCTCGAAGTCATGTGTCGCTACAAACGATGACACAGCAGTGCAATGTACACCCGTGAGCAAAAGTATATGGACCACGGATTGAGCGGTAAAGCAGATTTTCTCCTTGGCCTGTGAATCCAACTTGAAACTGCAGTCCAAACTTAGAATTGGGAACTTTCTAGTCTACTCGTCACTTTCAGTTTATGCATACTAACTGCAAAGAAATTTTGTTCAGAGACCCTGGGTCCGTATACTTTTGCTCACGGGTGTACGTAGGCATGCTTGTGCGATTACGTCCGCTCTCCGACTGGGGAGCATGGCACCCGCGAGCAGGGCAGACGGCAGTTGGTTTGAAATTTCAGCTCTTTCCGCGGGATGTAGCGATGTAGTACTTAGCAGACACGATCGTTAGCGTGTCTGCTATTATCAGGCTTCTAGAAAGTCTGTTGTTGATGGTACACTGGCAACTGCTCCAGCGGACGACACGATGTCAGAAAGGTTTCATTACGATTCCTCTCTGTTACTCATCCAGCATTACCACGACTTTCATTCCCTTTCAACAAAATTACTACTCATTTTTCCTGATAGAAGCAGAAACACCCTCAATTTTCCCACAGTATTTCCGGACTATTCAAGATCTCTGAGAATTCCCGGTTTTCCCGGTTGGTAGACACCCCACAGACCCTTTTCATAATTGTAAAGCTAGTTTTCCTGTAATGAAGTTTGCCCAACTAAAAATACTGGCCTAGTCATTTTTGCAAACAGCGTGTACAAGTACAATTTGCTTTTATTATGACATGAAAAATGCCGTTGTGGCTCAAGTGATGAAACCATGCACAAGAAGCAATCCCGGAATATGTGCATCTAGCATTTTGTTTTCATTTGAACGATGACCAGTGCTGCTGTTGGCTGAGCAAATGCAGTGTAGAGAAGTGCACTTGCAAATTATGAAAAGGGTCTATTGCACGCACCGCACCTGAAGGGGCAAAAACACAGGAGTTTGCCACTGCTGTTCGACCTGGGGGCACATTCTGTCAGTGTCCACTAAGTCAACTGTCCACTTCAGTGTGCACTGATTGGATAAAATTCGAAGCCGGTAGGGCAGGCACCAATTGTCATTGCTGTCTCTCAAGCTCTACCCGTTCGGCACGCGATGAAATGGACAATCCACTTAGTGGAGACTTACAGAATGCCCCCCTCTGCGAGATTATCTAGAACTCTCCGTCCCCACTTACAGTCCCAGTGACCTGTACTGTACAATAGATTTGGCCTGCATACCTTCATTGACCTTGTAGAGATCGACGATCCACTGGAAAGCAGCCAGCAGGGCCCGCAGGCAGCCACCAGACACAAATGCACCTAAGCGGCCAGGCTGAGGGCAGAGCACTGGGTAGGGCTGCGCCACAGGTACAAACACAGTTCCTTATGTAGAATCTGTTCTCTTGATTGTATTTAGTACCATGTGCCTTGGCAACAACTAGTAAGATTGATTGATTGTAATGGCCAAAATAGCAGAGGGATTAAATGAAATGGCCATAGCGGAGGGCTCCACATTAATTTCAGTCCCCTGGGGTTTCTCTTTAATGTGTGCCCAGAACTTGCTACATTAGCATTTCTGTATTTCATCACCATCATAATGCAGCCGCCACAGCTGGGAGCCCAACCTGTGGCTTCATGCTCAGCAGCACAACACCACAGCTAAGCTATCACACCTGGGACAACTCGAGAGAGGATTGGAAGCGTGTCTACAATTTAGGTGGCCCCAAGACAGGTTTGAATTCAAGAGGAAACACCAAATGACAGTGTCCCAGCTTTTCAAGAGCAAAAGAGAGGAGTCGACTTGGGCAGCATGTGCAATGCGTAGAATTAAAATTTTGGCAGAACACGCCTGCGGTGATTGTCCAAGTTATGCGAGAGTCACTGGCATGGCACACATACGTTATTCAACTTCCATTGCAGCCGAGTGAGCGGAACGTGTCGGTGCATCCGTTTGGCTGCATCGCTTTTGCAGCCAAAGACACCGTATGTCTTGAGACCTTTTAATCCTCCATGCACAAACTGCGCATACGAAACAATGTCATGACAGCACAATGACAGTGGTGCTCTTTCGCTCTTCTGTTGTAATTCTGTACCTCTTTTCAACTGTTGATGGTGTGCTGAAGGATAGGCATTCGCTTGCCATACTGCAGGCCTGGGCTCATTTCCTTGTAGGGGCTAAATTTTCATAAATTCTTTTGACGCAGTTGTCATTTCAAGGCTAGACAGACAGACCTAAGTGAGGCTGGGTAGCCAAAGAAATGCTCTCGCATTTAAAGCTTTTGCAGCAGTGTGACTGGAGGAACCAGTAACATGCATGTTTGGTGCTGGTCACTATCTTGCACAGGCTGCTGGTGTTAACACCACTAACACGCTCCTATAAGATTAAAAGGTAGATATACTACGCATTGCACATGTGGCACTACCTTTCAGTTCATTTTTTATACTCTTTGCAACTTCACATTTGAATTTATACTGTTAGCACATATACACACAACCACATACAAGTAACGCTACACTATGTCTGACCAACTCTCTAACAGATGAAAAGCACTGGGTTATGTCAACCAGTTAGAAGTGGAAACTAGAGGAGATGTTTGTCTGTTGCCTCCTGCTGTTCTCCCCATATACAGTCCAAGTAATCCAAGTTGAATGTAAGGATTGCAAAAGCATTAACTGTGGATAGTAGGCAATCCGTACTTTTTGAACGACATGCAAGGTCATTGTTATTTCTGATAGTTTGCTTTCCCTGTACAGCAAAGAGTTAGTGAGAAGGTGAAACAGAGTGGATTGAGGATTTCCCTAAAGCAAGGTTTATTGCATCAAGATTTGACTGTACACAGGCAAAACAATATGCATGTTCTTGACATCAGCTGATACACGAGGCATAGCCAAAGCTGTTCAAGTGACAGTCTGCTGTCTGTCTTTTCTATGCGTGTTTTTTCATGCTGTACACTTGGAAGAGTTTGTACCAAATTAGCCATTTGTCCTTCTTCACTGTGCCCACTCTGCCGCCACCAAGCTACTAGCAGCCTTTCACAATGACGAGCAGACCGCTAAGGGAACTTGCCTGGGGGTGTGGCGGTAGGGCATCTGCCTCCAGTGCCACCTCGTGCAACGAGTCCAGGAGAGAGGTGGCCATGGCCAGCGGGCCACCTGTCCCACCGGCACTGGGTGCCCTCTCCCCATTGGCCAGGGGCCGCTCGCTGTCGTTTCCCACGTAGTCGCCGCCTGCTGGTGCCAACGGGGTCTGCTGCTGTGGCTGGGACAGCAACTGCTGGGAGCACAGCTGGTGGCAGGCGGCCAGCAAGCGGAGCAGCAGATTCCGAATGCGCAGCCACACCACCTGTCACACCCAACATCAGAGGACACCAATTGACCGATTGGCACTAAAGAAGACTTAAGTTAAGCTGGGATTGGTAAAGTATGCTTCTGGAATAGACATCACAAGAAGCCAACAAACAAAACACAAAGGAAAACATAGGGGAAATTATGTGTACTTAATAATTAAATTAAAGAAATGATAAATTAATGGCAATGAAAGTGGATGAAAAAACAACTTGCCGAAGGTGGGGAATGATTCGAGGCAACATCCGTTATTTGTGTAATCTGTTGGTTCAAGACAAATTAAAGTTTAGACAAATAATAAAACACACAAACCGAATGTCTGCGTGTCCTTGTTTTACTTCGCACCGCAGCGAGAGATATGTATTTCCATTTCGTCTGCTTGTTCCCAAGTCGTGCAGTCACACGTGCAGACAACAAAAGTATGTCATATTATACTGTGTTCCAGTGCACGACCACGGTCTATGAACCGCTTGTGCCTGCCTCGATATTCGTGTAGCACTGACTTATATCTCTAGTCAGGTGTCCTCATGCACAGAGCGAAAAAACGTGTGCAAAAATGTGCAGCGGAAAAAAAAAAGAAAAAGAAAAAAAAAGAAAGAAAAGTGAGAAAAAATAAATAAAGAAGGCTGCATGTGTCAAGCGATCCTCGAGGTCCGGTATGGGAGAACACAGGGAAGGAAGTTTGCTTGCGGAGGCTAGATGGGGCGAGTGGAGAGAGTGTCTCACTATGCAGTGACCCTCGTCTCCTGAAATCATGGGTTCACAGCACTGAAATATTTCGATCTCGGCTATTAATGAACCAATTTGAAAAATTCTTGCGGCAGAACGCTCCCTAGAGGGCGCGTAACAACTTCCGGCGCCTAGCAGAAATTCGCTATGTGGCTTGGTGAGGGGCCATTTAATATATACCTTTAATGTCCTTTTAATTTCACTGCAGAAATCCTCTGCAGACATTCTGCTCTGCATTCCCCTTTAGGTTGCCTTGAACCAGAGTACCACGAAAAAGCAGTGAGTAATGCTGTGCTGGTGTGCCGAACCAGGTGAATTTGGCCCACCGCTACAGCCAAGAACCACTTGCGCTGTGCGGGGGTGACAGAAAAGAAAGCAGAGTGTACTTGCCTCTTCCTGTCGTGTCCTCTCCAGGTACTCGTCCAGCAGTTTTCTGTGGCAACACAAGGAGGTTTGGAGCTTAGTGGTGGTTGGCATGACACAGCGCCAAACAAAAAAGAAAGTAGAAAGCCAGGGGTTCAGATAAACACTTTATCTAGCATCATACCACTCAAGGTTGCTTGCTGGCACGCATTGAAATTTATGCGAAAATATTTTTTTATTACACAGTCAACGACCGATCTTTCCGCCATGCCCGATAATTTGGATGCCTTCGCATTGCAGCCATGTACCTCATAGAGGCAATATGAAGACGCCTGAAATTTCGGACGCTGACACCGTCCCAATTTTCCAGACTTCTTGCCGTGACCTCAGGTCTGAGATGCAATTAACCAATGCCACCCCCTCTGCCATTCGGACCATCTCACACAGCTGAAACCAGCGCTCTTGCAGACCCAATCCGGTGGCAGCAGCAATGCCTAGCTGCTTTGACGTTCACTAAGAAGATTCCACTACTAAGATTCATGCCGTGTTATTAATTCAAAAGGATTCGCCGTGGTCGGCAATGGCCTTCCTGAGCCTCGCCAATGGCGCCGAAGCGCGAGAAGCACAGCAGCTATCTAAATGTTGCATAATACTGGCTCCCAAGTCAGCTTCGCCACAATACAGCGATGTTAAGCAGCCAAGAATATGCAACGTATTGCGGTGAACCATTCCAAGAATAGAAAAGGGCCACTATTATGAGACATTGGCCACAATTTGTAGCAATGCCTTTTCCCGATGCTAATGCCTTTAGCACATTTTGCGCTTGCGAGTGGTTAAGAGATGTTCCACACCCAGTGGACCATCGAATGCAGCCACTCACAAACATGAAAAGTGCTGAAAGGCATCGCTACAAAATCGCAGCCCTACGTATTCTTTAATTATAAACGCGAGCACTCCCCATGATGCACCCACCGTCACATTATGAGCACTGATACACCTAATAGGTGTACTGGCAGGCCTTCACAGGTATTTCGGACGTGCCTATGGCAATTTGAGCCCTTAAGGACACTAAAAGGCATGCATTAATTTTTTTCTGACATTTTCGCAGCCTTTATGGAGTTCGAGAAATCAGACGCTGACTGTAGTCAAGCCTCGTTAAAACAGAGTTGCATTCAACAAGAAAACACCTTCATTAAACAGTAAGTCTTGTGAAAAATTGATGGTAACTGAAATTCAGATGGTATTTGGCTGCACACAGATCAATTCGAATGATCCTTGCAGTGTGCCGAGCACCATAAATGTGTTACACAAAAGAGCAAAAGTGGTGCTAGTGTTTAACTGAAAGCGGTGAAGTAGGCATCATGATAGTAATCAGCAAGGACCGTGTGGGAATAACATAATGCTCCGAGCCTTCATGTTCTTGCGTATACTACTAGGCATTGGATACATGCCTTTGAACTGCATAGTTGCCATTCATGATTCGTGTTAATACTGATGACAGATTTCCCTACAGTGGTTGCGGCGAGCAATAGTTTAGTTTTGATTGAGTGCACAGTGCATACAATGTCACAAACAAGGCAAAAGCCGTCGAGCATAACAACCGATTTTACTGCAGCCAGCGTGCTGCCATCAACCCTGCTACTTACATTGCGATAAATGATATGTTTCCAACAAGCTCACTGGCGAAAAATTATTGGTGTGTGCATGTGGCAGTGAAAAGCACATCTACTCAAATGAAGACGTAAGCCTCATGCCACGGTTGCACTGCAAAGAGAGTCGCGAGGACCTCATAGCTGCAAATGCTTATCAGTCACGAAATTACAAGAAATGCAGCTTCTGTGCCGACTGTGTGCAAAACCGAAATAGCAGCTGCGAATTTCATCAGTAACTAAAAGAATGTTGATGTACTAAGCATTAGTTCATTGTCTTTTTGATACAGTGGCGGCCCATAGATCCATTGATTACTGTTGTGTTTTCCCAGCTGCTACGTCATGTCTTCGCAGTCCTGACCTAAAGCCCATTGACTCCTATATATTATGTTCCCATTTGATGAGTCACTATTCTGTAATGTTCCTGCATGTTACATACATTCTTTCTCATGTCCTTTCTTTTTCTTTTTTCGGAAACGTATGAACGAGGTTCTACTGTATTTGTGTGCATTCTGGGTTTACAACAGTTCGACAGTATACAAACAAAGCAGGTAAAAAAAAATATTTTGAGGCAAATACGCTGGCTGCTTTACGGTGTGCTATTCAACAGCACACACCAGAGCAACTGACCTCCGAGTGGCACCCCATTCCCGGAAAATCCTGACGTCCCGATTGTCCGTCAGGGCACTCCACTCCATCTTGTCTGCAAGGAAGATTGTAGAACCTGGTTTAGCTCATGTAAGTTTACACAGTGCATGAAGACAAACAGTGAAGTGAAAGCAAAACCGATGGTATATGCATGAACTTTTTCTTTCTACTTGGATGCAAGTTCAAGTGGGGCTAAACACATAGCAACTGCATCATGCAAGGCAATGGGCCAACAGAAACACAATACCAGGTACATGTGCGCATGAAATATACAGCGCATTCTCATGAGTCTACTTACTTTATGTAACAAAAATGTTGCTAATTATCAAGCTATCAATAACTCAGGTACCTAAGAATCAAGATGTATAGTACCACCACCATAATTATCATCAGCTTATCTTTATATCCGCTACCAGGACGAAGGCCTCTCCCAGCAATTTCTAATTACTCCCGTCTTGCTCTAGCAGATTCCAACTTCCGTCTGCAAATTTCCTAATTTACGCATAGCATGGTCAACTTTTATTAAAGGGAACGCACAATTAGTATGCCAGCATTGATAACTCAGTTCGCACATGAAGGTCTGGCAAACTTTTTTTCATCAATAGAGAATGTCTGTTCAGCAGAATCCAGTGTTTTTCTCTTCATGAAGCTGAAGAAATGGGGAAGTTATGTTGTGCTGAATGTCTTGAAAAACAAAAGACCACATGCATGTGCACAAGAAACATACCATTGACAGGGTCGATTTCCATGCTCATCAGCACCTGCTTCAGGGTCTCCTGGCTGCATTGTTCAATGCATGCAAAGAAGAAAGAAAAACCTTAACAAAGAGAACAACATGAATCTTGGCAAGTTGGCTCTGATTGTGCATTTCAAAAGCAGCCAGAACATCTAGGCTTTTTGTGCAACTTCTCACCCATGTCCTGCAAGTTCTGTCTGCACCGATGCTCACTAAAGAGAACTCCACTGGTCCCTTATTGATAGCACAAGTCATGAAAGTACAGTTCCCGAGGTAAGCACATCAACATTTCTGGTCAAACGTTTGCAAGGACGAATGCTACAGACATGCAGCCCTTTGCTAATGAACATAGCTTACTTCCACAACCTCTACTGTATGCCCCCAGAGGATATGCCTTTGTACTTACGGAGGTCTCTATACATACCTGCCAACCTGTGAACATTAAAATTCATAAATACCCTGTGGACACAACAGGGGGTGTGAGAGGAGAGATAGCACATGTTTTTACATCTTTTAAAGGTTTACCCAGAGCACCCTCCTTTTTTGGGGGGATGTAGTTGGCTTTCGTTAATTTGATCCTGACAGGACCAACGAAACTGGTCAAGTTATCCGGCGGCTTGAATTAAACAAGAGACAGAAATAGCGCCAAAACTCACCATCGGTCCACATTAGCAGTAAAGTAAAGGCTCGTTAATTCACAACTCATTAATTAGAAATTTTGGATAATTTGAAGTAGCCGCCGCTGTCCGCCCAACAATGTATTGAAAGCAACATGTAACACATCCCGCTAATTCACACTGAAATCCACACCGTCGCCGATAATTCGAACTCCGCGCCATCGTGGATGGGGAGAATGCTAGTGTGTGGGAGCATGTTGGCGACACTAGCATCACCGTGCACGTCGCACAGCTTTGCTCTTTCTACTTGCAGCCCTTTGTTTAGGCCTGACTAGAGAGAGCCGCATTTGCACCTGGCCAGGCATGGCCAACACCTCTGTTGCAGGTCGGTTCTCTCCCTCTCTCAAGACCTTCAAGGTAAGAACATGGACACGGCCCTGCGTGTTCTTTTTTTTCCGTTTTCCTTTTTTACATCTTTATGTTACATCTTGGAGGCTGTGCTTTTTTCTCTACGAGGTGTTCTTTCGAGAAGCGGCACCAGGTAATGTCTGAAACATGGTGGCCGTGACGTTTATGAGTGCTCGCAGTACCGAAAAGCATAGCCTATGAGATTTGCAGCCATTAGCCGCCACCTATATGTGTAATGGAACTCTGCAGCGTGGGTCTGGTGCAGCTACAAAGTACAATGGAGACCAACATCGCAGCAGGTTGTGGTGCGTTTCAGGAGTGCATATTACAGTGCAGCTCTCGTTCCTGTGGTGAACGTAGGCGGTGCAAAGGCGTATTTAAGTCCAACGTTTCTGGCGCGTGTCACTTGCTGCCAGTCACGCTTAATGCCCTTAAATCACGGTATGCCGCTTGTACTACTCCAGCCGAAATACGTTTCCATGGAGGACTTCGTCACGCGTTCCGTCAGCTGCTCTCTTCGGAGCATGCGCAAAACGATCCCCAACATGTGCGCCACTTTGAATGGCTGTTTGCGATCGTCAGCGAAGCAGTGTGGGCACCTCTTTTCTCCGTGCCATGCAATTTGGGTCGGCACGATGAATGCGCGGATGGAGCAAGAGCCATGTCGACGTTAGGCACGTCGGATCACGTTGGTTGCGTGCGGTTACGTTGGCCACGCCAGTGCTTCGAACTATAGATGCTGTTATTCTCGCCAATGTCATGTAGCATGTGCGCTCATGCTACGTCAGACTATATACGCGCCTTAACCCATTGGATTAGATTGGAGCAAACTTTATTTTTGCCTACAGTTGGGCGCGTCATCTACGAGGTTGCCGTTACTTGGCGCGGGTCTCCACTCGCCGTTGCCGGCTCGCTGGGTCCCCGCCTTAACCGAGCAATTTTTCTCTGACTTTCATTGGTTTGAATTCTTTATAATTCAAATTTTCGTAGCATCGCCGTGGTATTCAAATTAACGAGCTCTTACTGTATTGCTTTTAATGTTAGCCCCACACCGCAGCACTGTTTTGCAGTGAAGCATACTAAGCGAGAAAAGGAGCCACCGTTACAGACACGTGCACTTTCTGATCACAATACGAGCACTGAGACGCCTAAGTTTACTGGCAGGCTGTCAGAATTTTAGATAGACCCCACTCTTTTGTTGGCCCTAAACATCTTGTTGACTTTGTTAGCTCTTTATTTTTTTTTTCATTTTACCACCTTCCACTTCGTTAGCTTTCCCAAAACGCAATAGGTTTGTCTCCGCTTCTCTGCGCACAGCGCGTGCACAGATAACCGAAGAATGCATACTAGGCCCCGTTAATGGTACCATACACGAGACATGCAGACTAAACGAGGGCTCAAAACACCACAGCAAAGCCAGAAACAGCCTTGAAGGGCTGCCAGTAAGCTTATTAGGCATCTAAGTGTTCCATGCTGTGACTGGAAACGGCGGGTGTGCGCTTGTATAATTAAGAAACACATACTATGTCCTGCAACAGTGCCTCTTTTCCATTCTTGGTATGATTAACCTGAATAAATTGCTTATGCTTCGCCGCATAACACATCTGTATCGCAGCGAAGCTCACTAGTCAAGTTCGAATTACCGGTGAAGGCCATTTTGAGATTGAAATGATGGCTTTGGGCCTATACAAATGTACGAGCACTGGCCAGGAGCTTTGGTCAGAATTGAATTGACTGGAGTCAAATTACCTGGAGTCAAATTAACGGAAGTCTACTGTATATGCACTCTTCACTCCCGAAAAATATGTAGGCAACCAAATGAGTAACACTTCCTTAAAATTAATTTTTCACTGTTTCAGGAGCTCAAAGAAAAAGAATTGGTGACATAAACAGCATTTTGAAGACAAAAAGCCCTGTCCACAAAGGTGGATCCAAGTTATAAAAACATCACCAAGAGCTGGTTGCAGCCATTTTCCTTTCTTTTTTTAACGGCCCCCTCAGCCATTGTATGCTGCTATTCTTTAGAGGCAGGGTACACCATGACGAATGATGATAAACAAGTGCAATTTGTATGTCTCGAAACGTTTCCCTGAGGCGCACATGGCTTTAGAGAAAGTGTCCACAAATGTGGACACTGGTAGCAAGTAGGAAGATTTATAGGAACGCTCGCAGCCATTTAAAATTATTTTTTTAACAGCTGCCTCAGTAGTGATATGGCATTCTCCTTTAGAAGCTGAGTAGGCCATGGTTCAGGCTGAGAAAGACATGCAATTTTACTGCCTTGCAACTTCTTAAAGCGAAGCTTTCTTTGCCTCTTCCTTCGACTTGCCCACAGCTAACGCATCGTGGGGTGGGTCAGAGCATGTGTGTTATGACAGGAGTGCGGCAGAGAGGAAAGGCGATGCCAGAAACCCCTTTGGACCTTTGCATCATGTCGAATGTGCACAATGGGCTCTGGAACTCCCTGGGCATTGCCACATTAGCCTTTTGACAGTTGTAATTATCCATAACCCCGTCAAAAGCATCGCAGAAATTGCAGCACTTATCTTTCTACCAATGTGCACGTCCAGAGGGAAGCTAGATAGAATGGGTAGAACCGACGCACTAACAGCCTTGCCACTCTTTGATCGCAGTTTACATGCATGCAAGGGGGGGGAGAGAGGGATACAGAAAAAGGTGAAGTGAGAAGGCAAGGAAACACTTCTACTAGACACGACAGCAGATGCAGGCAAACTCATTAAATTTAAGCTCAAGGTTCGGTACGGTACGTTTCTGCTATTTCTGAAAAATAAATGCTATGCAAATATGTCAAGCAAATAACTTATGCAGGGTGTGCAGAAGCAAAGCCGCATTAATTAAAGCACACAGCACGGTCTAGTAAACTATCCGGAAGTGGTCGCATGTCATTGCTCGAGGTCATGAATGTGATCCCAACCACGGCATATGCATTTTGACGGGGGCAAAATAAAAAACGCTCATGCACTTAGATTTAGGGACACAAAGAACACCGCAATTAATTTGGGGTCCGTCACAACAGCTTGCCTCACAATCCGATTGTGGTTTTGGTATGTACAGTCCCATAATTCAATTAAAGTTTAATACTTCTGCCATGATGCAATGCGCCACGCGAGCCAATGAATATGCTCAACCCTCTCAGAGGTTATGAAGTATAGCGCATAACGCCTCAAGCAAACACGTCCCCCTGTGTGTTCTGTGTACAACGCAGACAAACAGTAGTAGTGCATGCAAGGTAGCACTTAACATCAGCTCACCACTCTTGTATTGGACTAAACATTGAAGAAATTGAAGGTTTGCCATTAGCATAACCGTCACCGCTAGTTATTGTCAATCAAAGCAAATAGTACAGAAAGCTTCGCTTACATCGAGTTCCACAGAGCGTGGGATCCGCATAACTTTTTCTCAGGAGTACTTGGCTTTAGAAAAGAGTGCACAAATATGGACAGGGGTAGCAAAGGGGATGCACACTTGTTTAACAAACATTTACCTTTAGCACCTTTCGTGGAGATTCAGCACAGCAGAAGAGAAGAAAGGAGGTTGGGATGACCACTCCAGGGCCATTGCATAAGCACTGAGGACTATATGCTTATGCAATGGCTATGCTGGCAGTATTTTTGAAATCTTGTGCAAACCTATATTTCAATACCTTCAAAACCTTTCCATGAGCACAGTTGATTTTTCATAAAACTTGATGCAACATACATAGAACAAGCCCTAATTCATAAATTCTGGCCACTTTTGCTTTCCTTGAGTTATTTAATCAGCTGCCACCAATGATCAACAGAACAACACACACTGCAGCATCTGCTTACCTCTTAGCTTCAAGCAACAGCTCTAAGATCATCTTGTCAACAGTCAGAAGTGCAAAGTGAAGAGAGTTGTTCAGCCGCTCACGAAACCTCATCATCTCCTGAATCTGTAAGGGAATGGGGACACTTCACATTTAAACTTTTTTTAGCTGGTTTTGCAGTACCATTGATTTGGAGCAACAAAACCCCAGCATTACATCTCTCTTCCCCACCACACTTATTTTAATTGCTTAATAGGAATTTCTTCAAGGCCTTCAAAACAAACACTATGAACTGTGTGCGAGACTTCATACTGTTGAAAGATAATTACAGTGGATAAGTCTTGGAACATTCAACAACTTGGAGCATCTTTATCTTAGTAAAACAAAGGCTGCTGAAATTTAGTTAACTCCTAGATGTTCATAACTTGATGGAGTTTGAGACTGATCATTGCATTCTCAAGTGCTACTCTAGTCAACACTATGCTAATACCAGAAAGACGAGGTCTATGGTAACTCCAAGCTTAAGTTGTCAGTAAAGCAGTAATGGCGATTACTGAGCTAAGGGTTTGTAACTAGGCAGAATCGGCCTCCGTTCTAAGTCAGTGAATTAGAGGTGCATTTCTCAAACAACACATTGTTGCAAGAACTACCCTAGAAGTAAAGATGTACAAACACTAAATACGGTAGAACCTTGTTCATCCATTAAAAATAAAAGCGACAGAAAACATACTAACTAGAAAAAGTATGATACAGCATGACTAAAAAAATCTAACAGACTCAACTATTTCCATATATGTAATGTGAAGCGTCACGCATATTGTTGTGGCACGAGACATGCTCTGTTGTGTTCCTATTGTGTGGTGTTTTAAAAGGGCCACAGGAAACGAAGCGAAACGTGATGTCCACCTCGCGCTGCCACCTGCAGCAGGAAAAGGCGGTGCGGTTGGATTATCGCCTTTGTAAAGCATGCAGTACGCTACCAAAGGTACTACGCACCACACACTGTAAAACAGATAGGTGAAGATGCTTATTGCAATAAGTTTGGCGGCGATAGCTATGAATGTGGCATGAAACGACCCGGGCGGAGATTTGCTGGTATACTGCAATAAGAAACTGTGTGCACTGTCGTTTTCATGCGAGACGGGCAGCTATATACTATTCTTGATCGCACCCGCATCGTGCCTTTTCTTGTTCACATGGGATCTAGCAGTTGGGAAAAATGTATACAATCGCAGTCTGCAGCAGGGAACGGCGACCTGTTTGGGTTATCGCCTATTAAAAGCGTGCACTATGCTTCCAACAGCACCACACGCTGTGAAACAGATAGGCGAAGATGCTTATTGCAACAGGACTGGCGGTGATGGTTGTGAATGCCGCGTGTGACAAACCCCGGAGAAGATTTGCTGGTACCGAAATGAGAAACTGAGTGGGTGCCGACTTTTTCACGCAAGATCATGTGAAACATTTTCACGTTAGTGCCGGGAAAATTGACGTAAGGTCAATGTATCAACGAGGTTCTACTGTAGTAGCAGATTTCGAATCGAATGTAGATTTGAATCAAGAAAAAAAGCAGAATACTGTATCAAATGTTAACTATCGGAAAATTTAACACATAGTTTCACTGTAACAAATATTGTGCAAGAAAAAAACACTGTGGTGCACAAGCTCAGAAATCTACTCAAATTACGTAACTAGCATGTTGCTAGCTATCAAGCTATCAGTAACCTAGGTACCTAGTAATCGGGATGTATGGTATGGTCTACTCTTATTAAAGCTAGTATAAAATTAGTTTGCCAGCATCAATAACAACTCAGTTTGCATATAAAGGTCTGGAAAACTTTTTTTTTATTAATGAAATATTTGTTGAATAGAATCTAAAGCTTTTTTGTTTATGAACCTGAAGAAATAGCGAAGTTATGTTGTCCTTAATACCAGTAAGGTTCTCAGCTTAATTGTGGGCCACACTGTGATTAATGGATATCTTCTATTGCTTAGAAAAGTTTGCATCCCATTTTCTTTCAGGAAAGAGTAGGGCTTTTCTATTTTATGGCAGGTGGTTTCTGTAGGTTATCATCAAGCTTGTTAAGGCTAATAATCTGCATGACATACAAAAGGGGGGATCGTGCATCATGTGACTTGGCCCCGTTCACAGTCAGCGCAGCAGGTTTCGACTAGGTCGAGCGCCGAAAGTAAAGAACGGACACCATTGCACTGTCAGGTTTGGCATCGTTTGCTGCCTGTTGTAGGTTCTCAAATTGGGAAGCCCACCATAAGACCAATTGTGCAATGCCCCCATTTGTGAGCCATTTGTGAGGCCAAGTGTTCAACTCACCTTTGTGAAGGAGCCATATTTATAGCAAGCAATGAGGTAGTCTGTTGTCTGCAATGGAAACAACACAAAAAAGCAATTAATAGGTCTTTAATTTGTTGCCCTGCAATACCCAGGACTACTTAAGAACTGCTCTATACCATATTTACTTGCATATTGATCACACTTTTATGTCCAAGAATATTTACGCAAATTTAGGGGTGCCATCATTACACGGGTTAAATTTCCCGCAAAAATAATTTCTTTTTTCATCCTGAATTTGCTGCGGAATGACAACAGGTCAACAAACAGGCGGCTGCCACTGTAACAGTGCGGGACACCAAAACAAAAATAGCGGCTGGCGGAGCAAGCTGAATGCGTCGAAGGCGATATTTTTTTCTTCTTGTGAGTACATTACGTGCATTGAAACAGTTTCTTCCGTATCAGTAATGAATAATATTGTTAATATCGACAAGTTTGCGGCAATAACGTAGCCATGTCCACTTTGAGGGCACAGAAACCGAGATGGGTGCACTTAGCGGCCAGTGACATAGAAACACATGGTGGGCATGCTGTGAAAACTGTGGCATTTGTCTTCACTACTATCCTAATATGGCACGTTTCCGATAAGGGTGGGCAAATATCTCAGCTGTGTTACAAGCGTCGGCATATGAATAGGGCACACTTCTAACGTATCAGTGTAAATGTGGCTACTATCGTTGCCGCTCGCGATTTGTTGCGTGCTCACGAGTGCAGACGAGAAGAATCGAAAGGAGCCTTCTTTGTTATTGTTGTTGACTACAACCATTATAAAGCCTACAAATAATAGAGCCAAGGCAAGTTTGGTTGTAGCTTTTCTTTCACGGAAGTGCGGGAAGTGATGAAAGGAATGAAATGGGACATCTGCTTAAGAATGCTTGGTGCGTGCAGACTGCTTGTTATGTCTTGAAGAGTCGTTTGCGTGCCATTCAACAGCATTCGATAGATGGTTAGCGCGATCATCTTTAGCTAGACTTGGCACACGACATATTACTGTGGCAAGTTCGGGGTGCGATCATTACACGGGAATGAAAAAAATTGAATTTTAATGACAAAATTCAGGGGTGCCATTATTACGTGAGTGCGATCCTTATGCAAGTAAATACGGTACTAAATTTGTCTGAGCAACTGCCTCAAGTAGACCGCACATTTCAACACACTTCTTTTGCAACACATTTCTTTCGCAGTGATGCTCCACCTGCCAGCATGCTCTGCCTTTTTCAGTTGGGCAGAAAGCAGATAACAGAGTACACGATACTCATCTGCAGTCATCTTAAAAGAGGACTCCAGTGAATGTGTTTGTTTACATTATGTCAGTATTTTACACTGTGTATATTGTCCAATGTGCATGTCTTTATACTTGTGCTTTGTCGAAGTACTGGTCTTCAAAAACCTGAACTCTAGTGCTCTTTCTAGCCCCATGTCATAAGAAATATCGTACGCATCTACACCTTATCATTATTTTTTTTGCATTATCATCACTCGCTGCATGCCGTAAAGTCACTGACCACTAATTGGAACTCGACGAGGACTGCCAAAAAGTCTGAATAATCAGGAGTCTCAAATACCGGATTCACCAAAGGATAAGTGCTTTATTCCACAAGTGGCCAAAAATGTTGCAGTTTTGCCCAAAGGACGAGGCATCCATTGCAATAGCAAATTAGTAGACAGCTATAAGAAGTAAGGAGAGTAGTTTTATGAGACGTACTAACTTGGAAACATTCGCTTACAAACTGAATTAACAAGGATGGTGTCAGAACGCACAAACAAACATGAACACATCGCACTCGATGAGTGCAGCCACTGGTGTGAGCAAGCGTGAGCAAACACTGGTGTGAGGAAGTGCGGCAGCAGCAGCGAGCGAAGCGACCTTCGTGCAGACTTTCACTTTATTGCAACAGCGGTTAGAACACAGCGCACACAAAGGTGTAAGCTGTCTGCAGATCCCTTTCAAGATATGGTGGGTGCGACCGTGCAAAGTGCGCACCGCTTCCCCGCTTTCCTCCATATACGGCACGCGAGACTGAGCCACAATCTATCAGTTCCCCTTGCGTCTGGTCGCAACATGCGCAGCTGCTGCCAGAGCACAATGTCACCCCTCCCTCCCATCCCCACAGCCTTTTATGGGACGGAAAATGGCCCGTTTCCTCTCCACTTACTTTCTTTGCGCACGCCAAATTGAGCCGCGATTGTCGGCTTCACTCGCACAAACAGCAAGTGATGCACGATGACGACGTATTGCCCATGAAATTTATATGGAACATCGTGGCAACGGCAAAAATGCGCCTGAAGTGTCCATATATTTGCAATAAGAAGGTGTACGGTATTCTCCAATCGTCACTTTTCGCAATACCTTCAATGTAATGTGGCTAGCGCAAAACCTATCGGCGTATACGAGCGATGGCATTCTTGGCCCAGTGCCAAACACTACCATCCGGTCTTAGTCAATATCACAAAAGTGAAAACATCTCCAAAAGTGATTTTCAGAGTATACAGCCCAAGTTTGTCGACACATTGCTGTGCACACATATGCTTACCTTTGCCCTAAATAAGTCTGCGGCTGTAATTTTCAAGCGATGCACGCCTTCTATAAGACAGTCAACTACTGATCTTCCCGATGCTCGATTTTTCGAATGTGCCTGATAATTCAGACGCCTTTGCAGCGCCACCACGTACCCCATTAAGTCAATGTATAAAGACATTTTAAACTTCGGATGCAAAAACGCCGTCCGATTTTCTGGGCTTTTTTCCATAACCACAGGCCTGAACGGGCATTAATCAAAGCCACCACCACCACCATTTTTATTATCTCGCCGCCTCGAACTGGTGCTCTCTCACTCAGATCTGCTGGCAGGTGTAGCCACCATAGTGGCAACGTTAGGCCTAGCTACTTCTACGTTCGCTGCCAAGCTTCTTGCGCTTTGGTGCTGTGTTTTTCATCAAAACAATTTGCCACTGTTAGCAATGACTATGAAGCTCGGAAAGCATGATGCATTGCATAATCCCAGTTCTCGAATGTCAGCGTCGCCTCAATACAGCAATGTTATGGGGTAAAGCATACGCAAAGTGTTACAGTGAAGCATATCAAGAGTGGGAAGGGGTAGTTGTCAGGGGACATGGTATGTATTCTTTAATTATACGTGTATGCACTTGCCGTCTCCTATCACAGTACGAGCACCGATACACCTCATTAGTGTACTGGCAGGCCTTTAGAACTATTTTGGATGTACGTGTGCTGATTTGAGCCCTTGGGGGCAGTAATAGTCATGCATTCATTCTCTGGATTGCCCAATTTTTCGGATGTTTTCGCAGCCCCTAGAGAGTCCGAAAAATCGGACATTGTATTTTGTTTTTTTCGCCTCATCAATGGTCAGAGCGACATTCTGCCCATACAGTCGACTCCTGTTAATACGAAGTTCACGGGGACCGCAAAAAACTTCGAATTAAATGAACTTCCAATTAAGCACAAAACACAAGAAACAGCACTTTATTTGTGGCGAAATCGAGTATTTTCTCTAAGAAAAATAGTCGGTCATCTTGCTTTGCTTCTTCTTGCCGAATCGCGCTGCTGAAAGCAAGTTCTGCAGGCTGTAGATGTGGCGGAACACTTCTTCCGCGTTACCTTCAGCGGCAAAGAAGCGCTCCGCAAGAGCAAGGCCCGCAGCTACATCGGCAGCCTTAGGTTGCGGCTCGCCTTCAACGTCATCGTCGCTTTCCTGGGTCGCTTCCTGGGGCCGAATAATCTCTACAATTTTGCTATCCGTCAGTGCACCGCACGTTTCGACCGCCTTGTCTACGGCGACGTAATCTTCAAAATTGACGTCCCCGAGAGCATCACCAAAATCAGTGCCGTCAAGCTCGCTTGTTGACGCTTCCTCCGCTGAAATTTCAGAGGCATCCTCCGAAGAAGCTGCCACAAAACCGCAAGCCCTGAAGCAGTTTGCGATTGTTTCTTGCTTCACACGATCCCATGCTCGCGCCAACATGTGGATGGCACTAAGCAGGCTCACCTCGTACTTTGTGGAGCTATCCATACACAAAATCATGCGCTCGAGGAGGTGCCACCTGTACAGGACTTTAACATTCTTAATGATGCCTTGGTCCAATGGCTGCAAAACAGCCATTGAGTTTGCAGGCAAAAATGCGAGGCGTATTGCACTCAAGGCTGGCACATTCACGTGAGCACTGCAGTGATCGACAAGGAACAACACCTTGCGGTTCGAAGCAGCAAACTTGCGGTCCAATTTGCTTATCCAGCTCTTGAAGATTTTGGCCGCCATCCACGCTTTTTTGTTCACCTCATAGTCCACAGGCAGCGTCTTCACGCCTTTAAAACATCTCAGCTTCGCGGCTTTCCCGATCACAAGTAACCGACATCGTTCCGTGCCAGTCATGTTTGCCGCGATCAGCGCCGACACTCTCCTTGCTGCGTTTGCCCCCAGCACAGTCGTCGTCCTTGAATGTCAGGGTCTTCTCTGGTAGAAGCCGATAGAAGAGTGCAGTCTCATCTGCATTGAAGATGTCTTCCGGTCTGTATTCGGCGAGATATTCACGCAGCTTTCCGTCCTTCCACGTGGCGCATGTTTCCTGGTTAACGGACGCCTTTTCACCACACACGCTCTTGAAAACCAGGTCATGGCGATCTTTAAAGCGCGTCAGCCATCCATCTGACGAAACAAAGTCCTCGATCCCCAACATTGCTGCAAGCGTTCGGGCTTTCATCGCAACGATGTCTCCGCTGAGAGGAAGTTTGTTGCTCCTGGCCTCCCTAATCCAAACCAGTAGAGCCTTCTCCAACTCTGGGTAAGCGCCAGTGCGCATTCGCTTCCGAGAAGTCTTGAACTTGTCGTTCTCAAATGCATCCATTATTGTGCGCTTGTTCTTGATGTAGTTAGAGAGCGTGTTCGGCTTGATCCCGTACTTCCGCGCTATGTCTTGTTTGGCGGCACCTCCCTTCTCAACTTCCTTCAAAACCTCAGACTTTCGTCGCCAGGTCGAGCGTGCTATAAGAGTCACGGTTTGCCATGGCTATAAACTGCGCGACTAGGTACAGTCAATTCCGAATCACTCGTGGAACAACCTAGCCTACGAGCTTCCCGCACAAAGGCGCTCGACCAACACACGCCTCGACGTAACGCTGCGCACGCTGCAAGACTAATCTCGCACAATCTCGCCACTGCCAGTATGCAGCGCTGCGTGCACCTATGGCACCCGCGTGGCCTCTGCGATCAGCTCCGGCCACGCGCGGCAGCCGCGCGTGGCCTCCGGCGGGAGCCGCTTCGCCTCCCGCTGGAGTTGATCGCGGAGGCCACGGCAGCCGTAGCAATGAATAATCGCGCCGCTCCGAGAAGGATGGCGTTGCGGGCGGCTGCGGTGGCGATGGCACCAACGCGGAGCACGGAACTGTTGCAATACTTGAAAAATTGCACATTCTACCAAAGAATGACGGTCACCTCGAGGATCCCGGCTGAAAATTAACTTCCAATTAAACAATATTACTGGATGAGGACTTCGAATTATTGAGCGATTTCTTCTATAGGATTACATGCAAAACTGACGGGACCAGCACTTCACTTCTAATTAACCGAAAATTCCAATTAAGCGGCTTCAAATTATCGGGAGTCGACTGCAGTATCAACAGGACCAGCCGTCCATGAATGGTGGATGATAAGAATAGAATGGAAAGCATGAAAAATCATGCAAATTGCAAACGCAGCCTTTACAACTCAGTGGTTTGGCTTATCCTGTGGTTTGCAAGTGGCTGACGATTACTAGATCAACTAGACTTGGCTAGTTTTGGTTTCAAGACACCAGCAACATGGCAGACGACCATACCTGCGACATATCAAAACAAAAATACCGCTATTTCTGCTCAACTTGGTGGCCAAATTAGCACACGGCTATGCAGTCGGAGTTCAAATTATTGCACGACGCTCCGTAAGGTGTACAAAATTTTGGTCGTACTTCTAAAATAAGTGTATGGGTCTGTGGCGGTGTCACGAAGTCGTATGAATAGCCAAGCATGTCCAAATTATTGGTGTCCGAGTGATCGGTCGCCGACTGTATGCTTATAACTGTTGCATGTGTGAGACAGAACTGAAGTTTTATTCGTGCCTATCCTCTGTGGCATCAACATGGCTTGTTATACAGCTTGAATATGAAAAGGCACTGCAGTCAATATAACTGGTTGGCTGTGCTACGATGCCCAGCAAGTTTAACTTGCCCAAGACAAGTGCAATTTGCTTGCTCGTGCACATCCACTCATGCTGTCTGTCGCCCCTGTACAAACCCGGTTGCTACCTTTATGGAGGCTGAAGTGAATGGAGCAAACAGGTTACAAGGGTGAGCTGCTACTTCCTCGAACTACAAGTACCACGAGAATCTGGGATCATTCAGAACAGCTTGTTTACATTACACGTGATTTGAACTTCTAGCACGAGATTTACTTGCCTGCTATTTGAAGATTACTAGACTCTGGCAAATCAAAAATACAAAACACAGTGAAAAAGTTTTGCTGAGACTTAAAGCCACCATGCTTCACGATGGAAGTGAAAGATGGCCAATGCGACAGGACAGAGAAGAAACTTGCACGGGAGATACTGAGGGGGTCTAGTTCGTTGGCTATTATTGTCGTAAAGGCACCGCACTTCCGGACAGATAGACAAAAAAAAAATATATATATATACACGAGTGTTTGTGTTTATCTGTTTTTATCAGCAACAAAGTACAGTAGAACCCCGCTGTTACGTTCCTCACTGCTGCGTTTTCCCGGCTGCTACGTCGTTTCATGCGGTCCCGGCATAGCTTCCATAGGATCCAATGTATAAGGAACCCCGCTGTTACGTCGTAGCTGTGAAAATGTTCCCGCATGATACGTCGCAACTTAGCCCCCCGAACCCGCCTGGGGTAAAGTAGGCAACGCGCTCCAACCGCCATTTTGGCTTTTGACGAGTTTTGGCCGGGCTTGGCTATGGAACTGGCTGCACACGCCAGTTCGAGAAGCCGCCATCGAATTGGCGTGCGGCTTCTTGCAGCCAGCTCCATAGCCAAGCCCGGCTAAAACTCGCCAAAAGCCAAAATGGCGGTCACATATGACGACTACGTCGCCGTGGATGTTGTCGTCGTGACGTCAGAGTGTCAGAGCATCGCCGAGATCGTTGGGATCTCGGTCGCGACTGAAGTCACAGACTGCGATGCACGAACCGCATGATGCCGGGGAGTTGTCAAATCGTAGCTTTGGAAAAGCCGTCGCGGCTCTGGACCTCCTCCGCAGGTACGTCGCACCTCACAGCGACGCTGACAGCAATGCGGCCTTCCAGGCTATTGAGAAACATGTGGCGATTTCTAGCGAGCGAAAGAAACGGCAAGCCACAATTCTGGACTTTTTTTTAGGTCCTAAGCGCACTCTGTGGAAATAAATTGTCTATAGTTGAAGCTGCACTTTTTTTCATTCATTTTCGGAGCTTTCCTCACTGTTGCATTTTTCCGGCTGTTACGTTTTTTTCCCCGATCCGGTGAAAAACGTATGAACGGGGTTCCACTGTACTTCTGTTTTGATGTTCGTCCATGTGTCCACAAATGCACTGTCTTTACTGCAACAACAGAAAAAGCAGGAATGATCAGCAGGTGTCACCACTCACGTCCTTGTAGTTTCCAGTGAAGAGCTTTAGTGAAAGGTTCATGTTGGCATTGGCTGCCTGGAAGTGGCCTGCCTTCAGGTACACAGGTGTGACCAAGTAGCTGGGCAGATAGAGGTAAGGACAGCAATACATCAAAGGGGCCCTGCACCACTTTTTGAGCATGGTATATGAACCTACGTAGTTCCTAGACTGCTCTCATTCACAACTTAGCTGAGTAGTATTTATAAGAGTATTCCAGTATTCCATCCAAGTCAGCATCTATTGGTTGAAACTTTCCCTTCAACCTCTTGCTGCATGAATTTTTCTGCCTGAAGAAAGACATTTGAATCACATTTAAAACTACTAGTTGCATGTGAGCACAGAAAAACGGAATTTGTTTGACAACATTAACCGTGATCAGTTTGACACCGCTTAACACTTACCAGCCCTCTATTTTCCAGAGTGCTGATAACTGTTAAATGAAACAGCGATGCATTTCGGGACAGCTTTTGAGGACACATTTCTTGAAACTCGTGCTAAGCCCTGGATTTCTACTAAATGGATATTACTTTATTGCTGCTTCCTTTCAAATTTGAAGTTGGGACGTGTGCTTTAACACATCTAATGTTAATTAGTGAAACTATGTTAATCAGCTAACATCACTAAAATTGGCCTTGCCTCCAGCTAACGTGACCGAGCTGCAATAACTACCCCAAGAAATCTTTTAATAAGTCTGTTTCCAATATTATAGACAACCAAGCATAATTTCTTACGACAGTAAAACCTTATTAATTTGAATTTACTGGGACTGAAAAAATAATGTCCTAATTAGACTAATGTCAAATTATCGAGACTATCAAGAGAACAACAAACAAATGCTTACGATATCAACACGCTTTTATTCAGTGAATGAATGAGCAAATCCTGTTTCTATTTTGCACAAGAGCAGCCAACTTGTCAGAGCAATTGTAATCATCTCTTGACTTCTTTTGCAATGCAGTCCCAGCGCAAGACTCATGCTTTCAACAGACATGTTCTTCATAACCGTGCGCATAGTCTGATGGTTTTGCTTTTTCTCTGTAGTGAGCTGGTCAGCAACAGATCATCCGCTCATTGCCAGTTGGTTTGATGCCAGCATGCAGATCGCGGTACAATTGCTCTTCCTCTTCGATGGCGTCTGCCATGTTTGTAACATTGTGTGCAAATTGCACTGAGACAAAACAAAACTACTACTCGCTGCAACTGCTGCTGACAAAACCGCAGTCACTATCAATGCGTTTTTGAGAATTGTTACTATGCAGCTCTGAAGGCATGCAGCCAATGCGTGCCCCGAGTCAAAAACGAAACTACTGTTCGCTGCAACCTCTGCAGACAAAACCTCGGTCACTAACAACGTAGTCATGGATGGTGGCGACATGGTTCTCAAGCCACACAGACAAAACGATGCCACATACAGTAGTAAATGCAAGAATAAAGGCTATAAGGGCACAAATAGGCATGAAGCATTTTGGAGCTCGTGTCGTTCCCATTTGGTTTTCGCTGATGATTGGGGCAATGTGGACGTCACGATTACAGGATGCTTTGTTTTGGCTGGTTGCTAGAGCCGCTCTTGCTATTTTCTTTCGCGTCACATGTTTGCACCTTATCATGCTCGCCACACATCGAGGGTTGTCTGAATTAACCAGTGTGTGGCCAAATACATTCAAACAAACGAGAGTTTGATGCCATTAAAATGATGCACACAGCTGTCGGGACCACAAAGGGAATCTGAATTATCCAATTTAACAAGGTTTCACTGTACCTACACACTCTTAAACATATTTACACCCTTTGGGTTGTAAATTTTCCACACAATAGTATTCGACATCTGTCTTGCTTGCGCTTCCTTTTTTGAAAACGCTGCGCTCGCTACTTTCCTGTCGAGAATGCTCTGTCATGATGATGACGCGCATGCCGTTAGTAACTTGGAAGTACCGGGCTCGCAGCATTAAAGAAAGGAAATGCGGGCAAGACAGATGACGATTATTGTTGTGTGGCAAGATACGACCCTAAGGGTGTAATTTTGCTTAAAGGGACACTAAAGTTTACTATTAAGTCAACGTGGACTGTTGAAATACCATCACAGAAACCTCGAAACGCTTGTTTCGTGCCAAGGAGAGACTTATTTTAAGAGAAAATGCGTTCTGAAGCGTCCGCGTACCTCTAGTGCAGTTCAAATCTCCCACCCTCCGATTGAGGAGTACTGACATCATGGTCTCATAGTGACGTTGCACCATCGGTGAGTAGAACGGCGTCCGCAGACGGCGCTACGGCTTTTCTGCGCAAAACGCGAACGCGCGGCCCGAAACAGAGCCAAGACAGAGCCGACAGCAGAGCGAAAGCGGGAGTATGGTGGCTAGCGGAAGGAGAAACGAATTACGTCCCACATTACGTCTCACGGCACAGGGAGAGTCCGTTTTCGTTAAACTATAGGCTGCGGCGAGCTCGCAGCGTGGTCAGCGTGGTCTATGAGAAGCGACGAGCCTTTTCGCACTCGCAACAGGGCATAAAAATGTGCGAATCGACGCAAAACTTGGCCTAGAAACGTGCTTCGCCACAGCCAGGGCTCAATACGACCCAAGCTGGCACGACCCAGATGTCGTTTCCCGCACCGCCACCAGGCGCCGCTACTATACCTCAAACTCCAGCGCAAGACGCCCATAAGCTGGCACTTCATTCTATGACGCTAACTTCGACGCTCGTCGCAAGGGACCCTGACACCAACAGATTGGCTCGCGATGGTGGGCTCAACTTCAGCGATTTGAGCACCGACGAGCGCGACCTGCTGCTGAGGGCTCGCACTGCCGGCGTCCTTGCGTACTACGACGGCGGCCTCGACACCGGCTCTCCGGAGCGGGAAAGCAACAAGGGCTTCCCACGACGTCACATGGACGTGGCATTCTCGCTGCTTGTGCCAAATGAAAGTTTCGCGAGCCAGCAGAACCCTCACAGCACGACGCGATAACGAAACTACTGAAACTCCAAAGCGTGCGCGGCGCAGAGTCGAGCGAAAACGAAACCTTTCGAACACCCATATTACTGAAGGGTAACGTCAAAATGTCATTTTTTCTTAGAATCGAATAGACATAGACGAGTAACATATTTTTCCATCTTATAATCGAATGAAATGATATTTTTAATACGAGTAGTTGAGTATTAGTAACACAAATTATGAGGAGTCCTTTCGTCATCGGGCTAGTACCGGAATGTCGCTGGGGGGTCTCAAATCGTGTCATGCATTTACCTCAATTTCTCGGTTACTAAAGCTATGTTCGCGATTATATTGACACCTTAGACGTTCTAGAACATTGCTCTACCACTTTAACTTGAGTTTCTGGTAACCTTTAGTGTCCCTTTAAGAGTGCATGTGCCAACTGACCCCAATGAGTACATTCAGTACATACATGAGTACAGTCAGGTTACGTTTCAAGTAGGGTCCCACGGGTCGCACACTCACCCCAGCGTGTCATGCTGAACGTGCTTGATGTCGAGTAGCTCGGCAAAATGGTGGCATGGGCCTGCAGACCCTGCAACAAGAGACACATGAGAGAACACACGCTGAGAGCGGCGCAGAGCACAAAGTGCAAGCCAAACGCAGAGCTGCACATAGCTGCAGGTAACGAAGCGGATGCGCAGTTAACTTAATTTTATTAAACTGACATTAGTGAAATCCAATGTGCCTTCTGTCCTGACCTTCTGTTGAAGGTTACCAAGCACACTAGGCGCATATTGTTAAAATCTAATCTTCAGATGGTTCAAATCATTCGTCATTTCATCAGGCAATGACAGTCAGTTCCAAGTTGCCAATGCCAATTACTCACTCAAACACACATTGAATTTTTTTTTCTATGTGGAAAAATTATCACCACCACCTAGCCTCTGTTTTCCCTGTCATCAATTCTAGCACATTTAAGATTCGTGTTACTGATTCATATTAATCAGGAAATACTGCCAGCTGTCTCTTGGTAACCCTGACAGAAGTGAGCACATGAATAGATAGGCTATATAACTCTGGTAAAAGAAAAACACAACAAACAGCTATGACAACAGAAACAAACATCGGTAACAGCTACAGTCGCCGACTGATAATTCTGAGATGCTTATTTGGTCAGCTCAGTGAAACTGCCACTGGCCTCGTAGACTGAATGTATCAGGACGACCAAAAATTCGGACGCCTTACAGAGCATCATGCGATAATTCAGACTCCAACTGCACGGTCGTGAGCTAATTTGGCCACCGAGTTGAGCAGAAATAGCAATATTTTTATACTGATAAGTCGTCAGCATGATCATTGGTCATGTCACTGGCACCTTCTCAAGACAGAAGCTAGTGAAGCCTAGTCGATCTAGTAGTTGCCAACTACACTCAAACTGCAGGAAAAGTCAAGCTAAGGGTGCATATGTGATTAGCAAGATTTGTCATCAGTTTTGTTTCGTTCTTATCATCTGCCTTTCATGGTTGACTGATCACACTGATAATGCAGGTGAGGTGTTGCTCTGACTACTGACAAAGTGCGAAAAGGAATACAGTCAGGCTCATAGATTCTGATGCTTTTTGTACTAGTCACGTAAAATTGAAGGTACAGTGAAACCTTGTTAAACCGTGTTTGGCCGGAGCTCGGAAAAAGTATGTACTGAACGGTAGTACCGCTTAACCAAAATAGCGTGGGATCACCCACTCACCTGTCAAAAATTGAACTCGGAGCATGATTAAAGGGTAAAAAGGCATGCAGTATTTATTCACCTTGTGCGACAAAAGTGTTATTTTCGTTTGATGCTGCAGCAGCCTAGCCGCATACCATCACGATGTATCACCGTGATTGTGCAACAGTAAGTGGAACCACTAGCGTTAACCAATAAATACACAATGAGCTGGTACGGTTTATGTGGACACAAAATTCATTATGTTCAATGGCAGCAGAGTCGGGGATTTGACTTTACTGCTTTAGAATGAAACTACTGTTTAGGCGGGTACGGTTTAACGAGGTTTTACTGTATTGACAAAAGTAACAATCTGAGAATATGGCACACTTTTTTCTCCACTTATGGAATAAAGTCATTTATTTTCTGGTGCATTAAGTATTTTGGACTCCTGATGATTCAGGCTGTTTGGCGGTCCCCGTCGAGTCTGCATTATTTGTCAGCAACTGTACACACAAGTATGTTAAATAAAGGTATTAACAGCAAACTAGCTGCTTGCTGAGGAGAGCGTCAAATAAAGCAATGTTTGAAGCAGTTGGGGCTCCCATACCAATGCGGCCGTAGATTTTGAGCAAGAGTAGCTTGATCTGAAAGCAGGAAGGACTGTTGAGCAGGGCTTTCTCCAATGCGACCAGAAGACGCAGCAGCAGACTGCAGTCACCTGCATCAGGCAGTATATAACCACATTACTACACTACAACACTGTCAAACTGTCATGCAAAGCAGAAATTTAAGAGGAGACTTTATAGAAATGCAGCAGTCAAAAAAAAAAAAAAAAAAGGAAGCAGACAAAGGTGAACTGCCAGAAAAGGGCAAGGATGCTTTCCTAATGTGAACCTTTTATTGCCCATTTGAGTGAGAGCTCCAAGTCCCTCATGCAAAACATTCCATTGGCAGGTGCACAATGGACACTCGACTAGCACACATGTGTATAGGTACACTTCACATGTAGGTTGGCTCCTTGAACACATCACACTTTACGAAAAGGTAACTTTACAAGTTTCCATATACAATAATAATCAGCCCATATACAGCTCGGACCTGATTCTTGCCAGTACTCCAGCAGGAGGCAGCCAGCTAGGACGGCATAGTTATCCGCCGGCTGGAAGTCTGTCGCCAGCAGCTCCGCTCCTGAAAAGAGAGAATCTCATTAACTTAATGGCTTTAGGAGGCAACCAACAACTTGCTGCTTTTGGCACAGTACACTAGAGAATTTGAGCATAAACAATAAGCACAAAGCACAGGACAGTGTAACAGAGAACAAACAAATGGAAGCTAGTCCATGTTAAGGAAACTGTACAACTCAATCTCATGCGTTTAGCAAATGTGCAAAATAAGCCTTCAAATTAATTTTTAATATTACAATATACAAACTGCTTGTCTGTCTCATTTGTAACAGCACTGAGATTATACCTTTCAAATATGCAAAACAGCTTTACAGAATATTTTTGAATTATTGGTTATTTCAAGTCAACTACAGTCAATGACCAATTCTTCTGATATGTCTTATATACGGATGCCTTCATGGTACCGCCAAGTACCCCTAGCACCCATAGAACCAACGTATATGGTCGTCGGAAATTTTGGGCACTGAAACCATTCACAGTCCAATTTTCTTACTTTTTGCCTTGACCGTATGTCTGAAATGACATTAATTGAAGCCACCACTGCTGGCATTTTATCTCGCAGCCTCAAACCATCACGTTGGCACGATGATCCGCAGGTAGCCGCAGTAGTCATATTGTGCTGTTATTAGGCCTAGCAGCTTTAATTTTTGCTATCAAGCTTCTTGCTGTTCGGTGTGTTTTTAATTTAAAGAATTCACTGACTCTGCTTTGCTCATCCTTGTCGATGGTGTCAAAGTGCAAAAAGCACTGCAAGGGTAACTGCATAATGCCAGTGCCCGAAAGTCAGCTTCACTGATGCGGTCAAGCATATGCGGTGTATTGAGGTGTTCCATAATTATACAAGCACACTCTCGTAGGCTCCTGTCCCGGTACAAGAACTGAGGCACCTAATAATTGTAATGGCAGGTCTCTAAAGCTATTTAAGACGTGGCTGTGGCGATTAGAGCCCTTTAGGGCAGTTAAAGGCATGCATTCGCTTTTTTCTGACTGCCCCATTTTTTCAATGTCTTCACAGTTCCCACAGAGTTCGAAAATGCAGACGTTCACTGTATGCAAAATGTAAAAGTGTATGACATACAGCTGTAAAAGCATTCCTCGGCAGTTAGAATATGCGTGATCCAGATGCATGTGGAAGGCTTTTCTGCAGGACCCCCATCAGTAAGATGTGGCATGGCAGGCGCTTGCAACTTGCTTTCTTCAGCATGAATAAAATTTTATTGTGATAGCAATTATACGGACACTCCAGGCATATTTCTGCTGTCGCTGTGAGGTTCCGTATAAAGTTTAAGGGCGATAAAATCGTCGCTGTGCACCGTATGTCGTATTTACGAGTCAAAGCGTGCGAGGGTACCCAAGGGAGGGAAGTGGGAAGGAAGCACACCGTCTTTCGTCAAGCGTATGGCTCCGGAGAAAGGAGAGGGAGGGGATTGCACTCTATTCCGGCGCCTGATGCGTAGCCGCGAGTGCGTGTCCAGGTGACGCTACCTTGAAAGCCATCTGCTATGGAGACAGAGTCCGCTGTGTGCTGTGTTTTCGCAGCTTAGTTCGTGTTAGTGCAAGACACAGCACGATGGTCAATTAACTCGCTGCTGCTGCTGCTGCACTTCCTCACTCCAGCATTTTCATAGCAAGTTTCCGTGGTTATTGGGTGAGATGTGTTCATGTTTTCTTGTGCTCCCGTGACACCATGTTTGTTGATTTAGTTAGTATGCCTATGTTTACAAGTTTATACAGCCAATAAAACTACTATACTTACTTTGTATAGCTGTCCACTAACTTGCTAACGCAATCGATGCTTCGCCTTTCGGGCGAAACTGCAACTTTTCTTATTTCCAAAGCACCTAAGGTATTGCCTTAGGTGCTTTAGGCACGAGCACACAAAAATTAATGACAATGCTGCTGTTTACCTCGCATGGTTGACTCAATTCATGCTTTGACTCAGTCCGTTCAGGCTAGTTGATGACTGCCTTGCATTTAGTTTAGACTACTTTTTTGATTCAACTTTATATACAGTAGAACCTCGGTGAAATAATCCCATTTCGTGCAATTTCCCGGCAATAATGTTCGCGACAACAATGAAAAAAATGACCCAGTATGGCTACGCTTCTTCTTTGCCAGCTGATGCATTGCCGAAAAACACAATCTTCTGGCACTAACGTAGAGCACATCGCCAAACTGCAATATGTTTCCAGGCCACTAGATCCTCCGTAAACAAGAAAAGGTACGAGGCACGCGCAATCGAGAACAGTAGCCACTCACCGCAGCAGCTTCCCTACAATACTCGCCCGCTTGTGTCATGTGAAAACGTTGCCTTGCACTCAGTTCTGGTACCAGCAAATCTCCACGTGGGCAATTGCACGCTGCATACATAGCTTCACCCATCTGCGTCGCAGGGTGCATGGCGTAGTGCTGTTGGAAGCGTACTACATGTACGAGTTTCTTTTTGTCTTTCTAAAACGTATCAACAAGGTTCTACTGCACAAATTGTCGCTATAGCAAATCCTTTTACAAAAATCATAGGATTCACTATAATCAGGCCCAACTAAATTCTCAGCTGCAATTACTAATACATCGTCATAGATGCCCTTCTGCTTTTCTTGTTGCATCTTTTCACCAAAATTCTTGAAAAATCAGGTAACTACATCTTCATGTTTCTGAAAAGTTGCTAACATACAAACACAAAGAGTCCTGTCTTTGTGTTCCTGTTCCAGTTTGGCCCTTTCATTGTTTTTGCGCACAAACTTTAGTAAGATGACAACAAACAGTCTGCACTCACCAAACTGTAGACCGTGCTGGTAGCTGGCAAAAAGCTCCCTCACCACATGTAATCGGTCCTCTAGAGAAAGATGGCTGCCATCGTTTGAATAGTGCCGCAGCTGGCAAATAGTCAGATGCCTCTGCATAGCACTGACCTGCATAGTAAAACACGTGGAATAGGCTGATCGCAAATGGAGTGGGAACAAACAAACGGTCTTATCTAATCCTCTGCAATTAGTGTCTCACAAGTCATGATTACAAAGTTGTCAAAGGAATATCAAATGCGATGGACGTCAGAGAAATACAACATACATATTATGGTCCACCGACAGCGACAACAAGCTATCGGACAAACAATACCACAAGGCAATGCACACCAAAGTATGATTTAAATTACTTTCAGTGAAGGCTAATTCTCCAAGTTGTGGGGATGCGCGACTCTCACGCGTTACCAGATATGTTGTTTTCTCACATAGCTCCCATCTCCTGTAGTCCGGCTTCGCCACGTGGCTTTACTGCGGCAGTCGGTATGTTTGCAGGGTAGTACGAGAGATGGCGAGAGTGTTGCTCTGCTAACGCCACCGAACTGCGGGGCTACTTGGGGGGGCGGGGGGGGGGGGAACAAGAAAAAAAAAAAACAACAAGAAGAATGCTTTTCCTCTTTGGCTCCGGGTCGGAAAGCGGCGTGGATGTTCCGCGCATGTGCCAATCCATGCTTTTGCGAGACCATCTCGCGAGGTCTACACCAGAATGGACGAACACGATCGGTCGAACACGTCACCATTCGCATGACCGTATGCGCGAACGATGAGGCATTAGTGTCCAGCATGGGGCGAAGATATTCGCTCCCTATCCGGTCGCAGTGAGTCGGACTTCAGCGATTTGTTGCGCGCCCATCAGCATGTTTTGTGGATAGCAACTCGGCTAGCAGTCCGAGTTGCTATGAAAGGTGCAATAAATGCCTTTGCGATTGTTTGCACTACTGTGTTGTCGCTCCTTTGTCCCAAGAGTACGGATGATAAACCCACAAAGTTGATTTGTTTTTTGTTTTTTATAATCAATATGCTACTTCTATGGGGATGTGTGAATATCAATTTTTTGGTTTGAAGTCAAAGCGAACAGCAATTTGTGTCGAACAATTTTGAAGTCAGCAGTTCGAATATTTGTGGGATCCGCATAAAACCTTGACATAATATCCCCATGCTGACAAACGTAAGAAAAGCTGGTTCTTTACTTTCAAAAAGAGAAACAGGTTCATTCTGTTTATTTTCGAAGTGCCGTTATATGCAGATGTTTCCTTGCAAAAATGCGAGTTCTACATGGCACACAATTCTGGCTGCACAGAAACTTTGTTTACAGGTTCTTGTTCCCGCCTGTGCTTCAGTCGACTTAAAATTTTGTGCTTGTTGAGGCCGCAGGAGCGCTTCGCGTTCGCCCGTTATCGCGATGCTCTGAAGCTGGACTTTGACTGCACGGCGCCAACAGTTGATGCTGTCTTGTGCAAATTTAACTTGATGCTTTTTATCCACACAAAAGCTTAATGCATATTTCTTGTTTTCTTTTTTTTTCCTTTCAAGGATTTCGCATTTCACTACTTTTTGGCTCAGACACCCAGCAGCCAGACTTCATCGTTATATCCAATGATGCGGCACGGGGGCATTGTAGCAAGCAGGTTATTTCACCATGGAAAACATACAAAAGTTGACGGTGAAGAAGCTTCTCGTTGGTTTAACCGCATATTGTTAAAACCGGTATCGTTATAAGTGGGTTCGACTGCATTAAATCAAATATTTGAAAATATTGAATACTCACACAAGCCTGTAGTTTTATCAACTAATGAAAGTTGGGTGTGTGTTGAATTTTCGTGTACGTTATTTCCTTCCTCTGAACCCACAGAAATGGGTGCATGCAAGATTCAAGGCAGTGTTAAGGCTTGAGTAAGCAGAGTATTTATTTTCATAGCATATTGCATTGCTCAGGCAATCAGTCGGTAAACAAGTACATGAAAAAGGAACTGCAGGAGCATGCACATCAAGACAACAAAATCTCTTCAGCTAAACAAACACCAGTACCATTAGACGTCAGTTCCACAACAAGAAAAAAAGCCCTGCAACTGGCAACCTTATTGCTTTTCGCACAAAAATTTGCACAAAAGGCTGGAATGTAACGACAGGTTAACTAAAGGTAATACAATAGTTCATCATGACATTAACGCCCTACAGCAATGAAAATGTGCTTTTTACATACATATTTAGAATGGTTTTTCAGGGCTAGTTCCTTTCGGGGATGCAGACTTGTTGCTTAGCACAGTGGCACCAAAAGGGCTCAGTGAAACATGAATGAACTACAGTTATTTCAATATATTTCAGTATGAAAACTTCAATATAACAAAATATATATAACAACTATATGGAACCTCAAGGGACCAGGGAAATCGGTTCTGTTTAACAGTAGTTCCATTTACTGGCAGACATTGCAGAGAGCACTGCATGAATACACAGCCAACCAACTATGAGGGTGCCGTTCATTTAAGCAGCAGTTCTTTTTAAGCGATTTCCATTTATCAAGATTTCACTGTAACTTTCCATAACCTCTTGTCCATAGAACACCCATGTATTTAAAACCTCAATATAACGAAGTGTGTTCGCATGCAATTCAATATAACGAAATTTCACTGCTGCCACAAAGAAATGCCAAAACAATAAATGGAAATTATGCGGACACTGATGGTCAAATGATTGAATTACAAGCGGCTGCTTGCCAGCACACCTCTCATATTGCAGGCTGCGCGACAAGGGTGACCACCGAAGTGGAGCCCCATCACATTCCGTACAGAGTGCAAATGCAATAAGAACCTATCGCGCCCAACCCACTATATGCTTTAGGTGCGAGTGAAAGTGTGCAAGGACAAGACAAGAAAGGCGGTGGCTTCCCGAGTGCCACCTTCCTGCATGTGCATCGGGAAAGAGGAGGAGGGGAGCAAGCTCGCGGTAATGCGATCACGCATTTAGTATTGGAGGTTGCGCAACCTCGAGTTTCAGTGACCCGTTGCAGCAAGAGGCAGAAGAATATTTCACTCTTTGTTGCCGGCGCTTTTCATGATGGGGCGACACTATCAGCTGCGGGGGCACACACGAAAGTGTGGCTGGCTTTGCTTAATTATTCGTATTGGATGTGAAGATATTGTCGACGTGGCATAAAGCCCTATCATTCATCACTGACTGCCAAATTAATCAAAATGAATTGCTTTCTCATTAAAATTTGCTTTTTTCGATTGCCAGATAATTAGGAAAATCTGCAGCCACTTTGCGTGCAAGAAAAATTGATCGGCGACTGCACTCATTTGCATAAAATGTCAAATTTCAATAGAACGAACCAAACTGCCGATTTTGCCGACTGCATTATATCGAAGTTTAACTGTATTTCGATGGCCATGAAGTTTGCTACCTTGCAGCAATAGAACTATGAGACAATAGAACTTGAGAATTCTGAAAGCCATCAACAAAATGGCACTTAACCCTTTCACTGTCGGACCTTTCTGGCCGTGACTCACCCCCAGTGTCGGCTTGGTTTCAGGGAACGAGCATAACAGGGAATGAACATAGTCAATGCAATATGCACATTTCAGTATTCTGCAGCTGTTGTTAGTAAACATCATCATCATCATCAGCCTGACTTTAACATCCCTTCAACATCCGAATCTGGCGATGCGGAACTTATATCTTCCTCGCATGAGACTGTCCGAGTCCGAATCCGGGCTCGGCTCATATTCTGAATCGGAAGAGCCACTGCTCAAAATGAGCAGACGAAGGTCTCGCACGCTCAGCCATCCAAAAGTAACTGCGCGCAGGGAGGATGCGCTTTCAGTCACCCGCACAGCGGGGAGAAATGGGACGTTGTGTGATCAAGAAGACAGAGGGAGATGGAAAAAGGCTAAAACAAAGTTCGAAGGGCTTTACATTTACTGCTGCAAGTTGGAAGCGAGGATGTGTTGAGAGATCGAAAGCAGCAATCGAGTCACTCTTTTCAGAGAGGCAACGGCGCGTGCCCCTGAACTTGACGTGCCGACAGAAGAAAAATAAAAACCTTCAAACCAGCGGAGATGGCAGAACAACTCTTGAACCCATAACCACCCGCACGCGATGCATGATCCAGCGAACGCGGAGCCACCGCGCCACTCAGCAAAGAGAGGGGCGAGTGGCAGTCGCACCATACTCTTCAATACATGTAGTAACACAGGTCGGGGAGAAAATACAAACTTGTAGAAAGGGTCAACAGATGGCGTGGCCAGTCCAGGAGCGCCAGCTTTGCGCTCAGGTGTGAAATTTTGAACGCACGATAGAGAACGTACCAGTACGTCAGTGACACTGTGGGGGGGAAACGCGAAGACGTACCGGTACGTCCGTGACAGTGAAAGGGTTAAAAAATGCCGGTGTGATGAGGGCATAAGTCATGAAGGTTGAAGTTGTGCTGAATTTGTCACAAAGAAATGAGGAGCTTATGAGTGGCCAGGTAACAGCACTTACGTCGGGAGGCCTTTGCCAACTGTCGGGCAGTGCCACTTTCAGCGATGCTTCCATCCTGTCAACCAGCTGGAAAGAGAAATGCAGAAATACAAGGTCACAAAAACCACCACGAATAAAAGCAGGCCAAAATACAACTGTCAATGTACTTAAAGCATAAGGAGTCAGATGGTTCAAGACAAGAACCAGCCAGCACAGATGTGAATGAGCAGAAATAGTAGCAGAAGTAGAAGTAGCAGAAGTAGCAGAAGTAGTAGTAGTAGTAGTAGTAGTAGTAGTAGTAGTAGTAGTAGTAGTAGTAGTAGTAGTAGTAGTAGTAGTAGTAGAAGAAGTAAAGGAATTCAGCCTACTCAGGTGGATTACCTCAAGAAGCAGACAACTTATGATCAATCACAATGTCTTAATAGTTAATTAAAACATTTCTTTAGCAACATTTTTAGAGTGCATGTTGCCACTGAGAAATTGAAACCAAATGGTATTGAGGACATGTCGGTTTTGCCAAAATCCTAGGACTAGAAGCATCGTTGAAATATTCGCCCTTACAATGTTCTACGAAATAGATTGGCATTTCAATGAACAGTTTCCCAAAACTGACCTTCTAGCCGATGTGGGAGGATTTTAACCAGGACAATTATGCAAGTTGAAATTCTTGTAGCTGAGCTGTCCCAAAAGTAGCCAACTTGCCTCAAAACCACCAAACATGGAAATTCTGGCCAAAATGTACAGCCTAACTAGTGTGCTCTACTTCTGGCATGAAGAATCTTGACAAAACATTCAGCGGACTTACAGAAGCAATTCAGTGTAAAAACAGTCGCAAAAAAATAATGAATGAAAAACTAAATGTCTCAGTGATTTTCTTTTCTACAAAGCCAGAGGTGAACAATACCTACCTTGACAATATCTTCGTTGACGAAGGAACATAAGCCGATCAGATAGGACAGGTCTAGTAGGCAGGATGGCTTGTGGCTTGTTCTCTTGAAGAAGTCCATCAGCAAGTCCGCTGCAGATGTCATGTGACAAATGAAAGAGCAGGAACGTGTAAGTCCTGACACATTTGCCACAATGGAAGATTTGCCACAATGAACTTTTAAACATTCGCTTACTAACTAAATTAACAAGCATGGTGTCATGCGCACACAAGCATGAACTCATCTCACTCAATGACCGCGGAAACTCTTTTAAGCACTGGAGTGAGGAAGTGCAGTAGCATGAGCAACGGAATTTACCTTTGTGTGGCCTCTCACTTCAACGTGAACTAAGCGCCGAGAACACAGCACGATGCACCTAGATGCATAGACTCTTGTCTCCGCCACAGATCACTTTCAAGATAAAGGCAGCGCAGCCACGCCCTACGTAGCAGCCGCGGGTGTAGAATGCCTCTCCTGTTTGCGCCAGTCCCGCCCGCAAGTTTCGGGAACTGACGCGGCCAGGTTTCTGTCTGTCTTTGCACACGTCACAACTTTCCTTTTAATTGTGGCATCGTGATGAACTCGGCATGTCTTTGCAGTCGACACTTCCATGGTGATATAGCAAACGCAGACAACGGGAAGACGGACGGTGCCCTAACCTAAGCCAAAGGCAGCATTGCCTAAGTACACGTACTGCAGCACATGGAGGAAGCTAGGAAGAAGCTAGACTCGAAGTGCATACGAGGTGGCCATGTTGAAATGCCAATGGCAGTATGGTTACACAGATTTAGGATTGTACTCGATTTTAACGAACATACAATTTTTGGACCCGTCTTACAGAAAAAAAAAGTGCACGTTAGGTTAGAGTAAATACGGTAATCCAGCGGGCAGAGCTGGTTGCGCTGACGCATTGTGGTACAGGACAACCATGCAAACATGACATTGCAAAAAGAACTGGCGACAAATTTCCACTGCTGCCTAAATAAACACAGTCGCACATTCCTGAAAAAATTGCGAACGGGCTGTGAGACCAATGCTTTAACCAGGATGCTAGATATAGTTCCACGTGCCTTCACTGCCACTCAGGAAGCTTGCCACATAGCCAGTGCTAAATGCTGTGGCATCGTTTGGTAGGTAGAAATAAAAACACTTTTGCCGAGCCTAACACAGTATAAACAGCTTATTTTAATATTAACCACAAAACCTCGGCAACCCTTTGTCTTTAACACGAGATGAGGCTTGGTGAAGGCTGATTTTACAATTTATTTCTCGCTGTCACAACGGGGAGGAAGTAGCAAGAACTAATTCAGGTCAAAGCAGGTGGTCTATGTACAGCAGAAAGCCCAGATACGTTCCTCGTCCATATGTTTCCCTGGGTGTAACATCGCCACACTTGGTCTCAGCAAAGGGCTCACAGACATGTACATGTTAGAACTCCTTTTCGATATGCTGTCATTCCTGCAACACTTTGCCATGACACATTGCGATTTTGGCGTATAAAGTAGAACCTCTTTCTTTTGTACGTTCTAGAGAAAAATGGAAGAAAAAAAGTGTACTAACAGAGAAAACTTACAATCTGAAGCCACAAAAAATTATGGCAGATTCAACTACAGTTCACATCAGCATAACACAAAGCGTTGCAAGAATCGATGTGGCCTAAGTGCCGACACGCGCCAACCTGGTGGGGCCTGAGTAGACTGAGCTGCACATTTTCGTTTTTGCAGCTTCAGCAACATTATGTTTGCACTCCTCGAATTAGACCTGGGTCAGCAGTTTCTTCAAGCGACGCATTTTGGCAAGAAGTTTTGACGTGCTCACTCGGTGCAAACCGTTGCAGCACGAGACACTGACGCAAGTGTTGTCGTTTTCCTATTGTGCAGTGTTTCAAGACTGCAATGGGAAACCAAAATGAAATCGAGCTGGTGGGTGACACCAGAATACAATGCCGCAAGAGCGAAACATGACGCTTATTTTGCACTAGCTGCAGCAGGGAACGACGCCGCATTTGGGTTATCACCTATTAAAAGCGTGCAGTACGCTTTCAACAAAACTGCGCCACACGCACTGTATAATGGATAGGCGAAGATGTTTATCGCAATAGGGTTGGCCGCAATAGCAGCGGATGCGGCTTGCGATGACCCACAAGGAGATTTGCTGAGACCGAAAGAGGCAACTGAGAGCATGCCAGCATTTTCACCTGAAACGGAGGAGCTAGTGCATAGGGAAGCTGCCGTGTCGGCGACTACTGTTCTCAATCATGAGCACCTCACGCCTTTTTTTGCTTACGAGGGATCCAGTGGCCAAAAAATGTGCCATATGATCGCGATTTGGCAATGTACTAAACGTTAGTGCTGGATGATTGTGTTTTCTGGAAATGTACCAACAGGTAAAGAAGAAGCGTGACTTATTGGGTCATTTCTTATGTTCTCGATCACAAACGCTGCTGGAAAACTACGAAAAGGGAACATATCAATGAGGTTCTACTGTAATTAAAAGAAAAATATAAAGAGTATCGTGCTTAATGAAAAAAGGTATCAGGGATAAAGAAGTCAAGCCTAGGTCACTTGTGTTCCGCTACTCCTAATGGCCGACGTAGCAGCATACAGCATAGATTGCTTATAGCGTAAGTCGCTAGAGTCTTGAATTTACCCACTATATAACAAACTAAAATTTTCAAACGTGTGTACTATGTGCGAGACATGTAGACCAAGCAGCTGCATGTGTCTGCAAATCACAGCACATGAGCAGAATGTGCCCTCACTTTTACTAGCGAGGTGGTTCCTGTGTTTTTCTAAGTGCTGTACAGCCACTGCGAAGCATTTCGTTGACTCTGCATCAAACCGAAACGTCCGCCGACTCCAGATGAAATGCCGCTGGTTAGGCCCAGCCAGCAAAGGTGTCTGGCGGCACGCTGATATGGGAAGATCGTCCTTCAGATATGTTCGTAGCCATAGACGAATACGTATGCGTTGATCTCATAAAAAATTATGCACACAGGCTGCACTAACAGCAGCACACGTGAAGCAGGGTTCATGGGCGATCAGCCAGCAAATGCTGCGAATGCATACAGGAAAAGTTGGCATGTTCATGTACTGGTAGAAACGGTGAAAGCTCACGTGTGGACAACAGTCCGAAGCGCATGATCAATTTTCAGTACACAGTTTAAACTGATAGCGTTGCAGAGTCAAGGTTGCATGCACAATATCTGCACTTCATAACGATGTGCACTGCGACAGGAGAATCCAAAACGCACTTGTGGCCTCATCAATTTTTCAGCGGTGCTAGAGTAGTCGGGGAAAAAGAAAAACGGCTTTACCGTCAAAATTAGTTTTTCCCACATGCCCAATGATTGTGACATTTTTGCGACCCTGAGTGAAAAACAAAATTTCAGTTGGCAACTGTGTTTACTTTCCGCACACAGCTGGCAAGCGGCCGGAGCACAATGCTTCTCCGTTTCCTAGGCAACCCCTTCCTGCCCTCTGGGCCAGCATGCTGCCGCAGAAGTTTTTTTCCACCTTGTTCACTTGCTCCACGTCTCCTCCTCCTCCTCTTACGCATCGTCCTCGTCACTCCCCCTTTGGCCGGCACCCCTCATTGAGAAGCATGCTCGCTGCCTCGCTTGTCTGTGGGATTTTCCGGCAACCACATTATAACCAGCATTTTGTCTCGCGTGGCTGCACGTAAGCAGTATGCATATACAAAGAGTTCCGCGGAAGGATAAGCTGGAGTCAGAAAAGACCGCACTGTACCCGGTCCTGCACTATAGATGGTCATAAGTGATCAGAGCTGGAGTGGACGACTGAGCGAGCCAGAGTGAATGTCAAAACAATGCACTGTCCAGCTCCCACGTGACTACATACTGCGTCATATGTCACAACACAGAAGAAACAAGACAGACGCTGGTCGTAGAAAAGTTATTAAATTGAATTATTTGGGCACTGTGAGGTTTGACAGTAGTTTTTTCTGGGATTTTGAGATAGTGCTCCTTCATCTAAAGAAATTAAAGACACAAACATATTGTGCCTGTACTCCAGCATGATCGGGTGATTTTAACAGCATGTTCGCATAAAAAGTTTCTCGGATATTACATTTTTTTCTCACTGTCTCATGCAAAATGTATTAGAGGAATTCTGCTGTACTTGCCTGGGTGCTGCCATGTTCTTATGCAATCATGGTGACCAGTGGAAGCCACCGGGCAGACTTTCAGGCGGTAAGCGTACATTTCATACTGGCCATAAACAGGCCACATGAGCGACGGTAACCGGTTGGCCTCCGTGACGGTCAAACTTATCACTAGTCTCTGCTACTTGAACATCACGTGCATGTGGTCGCCATTAAGCTTTCCAATTTGCATTTCATTTATCCACAACAGGATACACTGTACATTTGCATCCTTACCAATTTTGCTGTTCACAGCTTCACATCACGTGCTATCATGGACGAATGAAATGTGAACCAATTAGGGCAACCAGAACCCATTCCTTTGCTTCAGCTATTGCCACTTCATGTCCCCTAAACATTGTTCCAGCTTGCACGTTTAGTTAGGGCTCCACACCAGGCGACCGACTAACGTGTAAGGGGTGTTCTGGTCTATGCCTTTCTCAATCGCATTTGTGCTGGTAGCACACCCTTAAGTTGTCTTGCGCTTCCTTAAGCAGCTCCTTTTTAAACAGGATGAGACGCCAAAAGCGGTCAGCAGAAACTCAGTTTTGCATACAGGGAAGCATTGTCTGGGCAGGCCTGCTCTTGCTCACCGAGTACTTCCGGACTGGCCTTCTCCCTGATCATGACCGCAACGTGAGCCATGCAAGGACCTCGGAGCAGTCCGCCTTTCTTGCAGCTCTCCTTGAGAGACTCTATGAAGTCCAAGGCTAGTGCGTACGTGTGGTCAGCCGCCGGGCACAGCTCCTCGCCATCACTGTCACTGCGAGCAAACGCAGCGCAAGAGCTGTCAAGGTACAAATGCACACAAACTGCCACTCTAGCCTGATTGGCGTGCAAGCATCATGCAGTCTGCCAAGGCTTCAGACTCCCGATGGTAGCAATTTTGGTCACACTTCATTACAGCAAACATGGAAATGCCGACTTTACAGCTACACTGAACACTCTCTGAAATTTTGCAAGCTTCACATGCATTTCCAACACTTCATAACAAACCCGAATGACCGCTGATATATGTACACAAGACAGGACCCAAAAGTAGCAAGAATTTTTTCTAACGTGCCCAAACTATAAACACCTATACAGAATTCTTCCCTTAGATGCAATGAACTTGTGCAACTGCTTCATCTAGTGTTCAAAACTGTTCAGTGACTCATGCAAACCAATGCCCTTCAATAGTTTCATCATTTTCTTCTTTGGCTCTTTCACATCTTAAGAGGGAATGCGCCAGAAATATACTACTTTCATTAACGAGAAAGCTAAATCAATGAAATTTATGCAGAATATAGAATTTAATCCCTAGTCTCGAATATCTCTTCTGGTTTTTCAATATCATACCTAGCTATCTTTCAGTGATTCTTGAAAGTGGGAAAGATGCAGTCCCTTGTTCAGGGTTTGGGCTTCATACCAGACATAGGAGTGCTATAAGATAGCATATTTTGCTTTTTATGGACGAATAATTGCAATGAAGCTCAAGAAATAGGTTTTCTTTACATTTAATATTTAATAAAAAGTTTTTAATTTCTGCTGTTATCATCTAGAACATCGATTAGCAACTTTCTGAAAAGCAGACAAGCAAAACTGTTGGAAATACAATAAGGCCTCAATACTTGCATTTTACACATCTTTAGGCATGTGCATACAAAATTTCTCCAACTCTGAGTCACATGAAGTGTAAGAACGTTGGTAGAAATATTTTTGCACAATGTCTCTCCCCTGCAGCGTCTTTCAAAGTGCATGTGTTGCTTTGAAAAAAAAAAAAAAAAAAAAACCCCGTGATTTCATTTGACAACAAAAGTGCACAGCAAGCGAAATTTTGACGAAACAAGAACTGGCCAAATGTTGAAGAACGCAACCGAGGCACCATCGGGAGCACACCCGAGACAATGGCAGCTGCAGCTGTTGATGCAATCGAACGACTCACTCTGTGCTGGTTTCCTCGGGCGTCCAGCCAGAAGCCTGCAGCTTGTCCACACTGTCCAGGTACTGCTTGTAGTACTGCCAGTTGTCCGGGCTGGCAAAGAGAAAGGCAGGAAGAGCGGTTTCACATGTCAGTTAAGTGTAAATACAACTGGAAGCCAAAGGAAACTCAGAAAAAAGTGCACAAATGCTAGTGCAGCACAACACTAATGATTACGCAAAATTGACCACACAAAATCGGGGTGCAATGAATACTTGAATATCACCAAATTGAATAGCGAATGTTCAAATAATTTGATATACAGTCAAACCTATACACGACAAAGTTGTACTTGCAGGGAAAAATTTTTGTTAAATTATGAATTCTGTTAATTCGAGGCTTTATAGTTTCAGCAGTAAGAACAACTTCCCAAATTTCCAAAGCATTTCTGGTGGATAGTATCTTGTCAGTAAGCACTTGCAAAGAAGTCGCAAGTAGTTTGGGCCACAATAGCATAGTTAGGAGCCTGCGGTGCAGATCACAGCGAGAGCAATGCATTGACGTGGCTCACGGCGTCAAAGATTTGCGTGCATTGTGTTACGCACTGCTGTAAAACTCGTACGCCATGGCTGACCATGCCTATTACCTACAGCCATCATCAGATGGTGCCCAAAAATTAACAATGAGCACGTTTTATTAGAATGTGAAGATATCTGCCCAGCAGTCGATTTAGGCACCTCTGGCCTTCTTGAAGTCCTTGGAGAGGCGTTTGGAAGATTGGTAGAAGTATGGATACAGTCGACTCCCGTTAATACGAAGTTCACGGGGACCGCAAAAAACTGCGAATTAAACGAACTTCCAATTAAGCACAAAACACAAAAAACAGCACTTTATTTGTGGCGAAATCGAGTATTTTCTCTAAGAAAAATAGTCGGTCATCTTGCTTTGCTTCTTCTTGCCGAATCGCGCTGCTGAAAGCAAATTCTGCAGGCTGTAGATGTGGCGGAACGCTTCTTCCGCGTTACCTTCAGCGGCAAAGAAGCACTCCGCAAGAGCAAGGCCTGCAGCTACATCGGCAGCCTTAGGTTGCGGCTCGCCTTCAACGTCATCATCGCTTTCCTGGGTCGCTTCCTGGGGCCGAATAATCTCTACAATTTCGCGATCCGTCAGCGCACCGCACGTTTCGACCGCCTTGTCTACGGCGACGTAATCTTCAAAATTGACGTCCCCGAGAGCATCACCAAAATCAGTGCCGTCAAGCTCGCTTGTTGACGCTTCCTCCGCTGAAATTTCAGAGGCATCCTCCGAAGAAGCTGCCACAAAACCGCAAGCCCTGAAGCAGTTTGCGATTGTTTCTTGCTTCACACGATCCCATGCTTGCGCCAACATGTGGATGGCACTAAGCAGGCTCACCTCGTACTTTGTGGAGCTATCCATACACAAAATCATGTGCTCTAGGAGGTGCCGCCTGTACAGGACTTTAACATTCTTGATAATGCCTTGGTCCATTGGCTGCAAAACAGCCGTTGTGTTTGCAGGCAAAAATGCGAGGCGTATTGCACTCAAGGCTGGCGCATTCACGTGAGCACTGCAGTGATCGACAAGGAACAACACCTTGCGGTTCGAAGCAGAAAACTTGCGGTTCAATTTGCTTATCCAGCTCTTGAAGATTTCGGCCGTCATCCACGCTTTTTTGTTCGCCTCACAGTCCACAGGCAGCGTCTTCACGCCTTTAAAACATCTCGGCTTCGCGGCTTTCCCGATCACAAGTAACCGACATTGTTCCGTGCCAGTCATGTTTGCCGCGATCAGCACCGACACTCTCTTCTTGCTGCGTTTGCCCCCAGCACAGTCGTCGTCCTTGAATGTCAGGGTCTTCTCTGGTAGAAGCCGATAGAAGAGTGCAGTCTCATCTGCATTGAAGATGTCTTTTGGTCTGTATTCGGCGAGATATTCACGCAGCTTTCCGTCCTTCCACGTGGCGCATGTTTCCTTGTTAACGGACGCCTTTTCACCACACACGCTCTTGAAAACCAGGTCATGGCGATCTTTAAAGCGCGTCAGCCATCCATCTGATGAAACGATGTCATCGATCCCCAACATTGCTGCAAGCGTTCGGACTTTCATCGCAACGATGTCTCCGCTGAGAGGAAGTTTGTTGCTCCTGGCCTCCCTAATCCAAACCAGCAGAGCCTTCTCCAACTCTGGGTAAGCGCCGGTGCGCATTCGCTTCCGAGAAGTCTTGAACTTGTCGTTCTCAAATGCATCCATTATTGTGCGCTTGTTCTTGATGTAGTTAGAGAGCGTGTTCGGCTTGATCCCGTACTTGCGCGCTGTGTCTTGTTTGGCAGCACGTCCCTTCTCAACTTCCTTCAAAACCTCGACTTTCGTTGCCAGGTCGAGCATGCGATAAGAGCCACGGTTTGCCATGGCTATAAACTGCGCGACTAGGTACAGTCAATTCTGAATCACTCGTGGAACAACCTAGCCTACGAGCTTCCCGCACAAAGGCGCTCGACAACACACGCCTCGACATATGCTGCGCACGCTGCAAGACTAATCTCGCACAATCTCGCCACTGCCAGTATGCAGCGCTGCGTGCACCTATGGCACCCGCGTGGCCTCCGCGATCAGCTCCGGTCCGGCCATGCGTGGCAGCCGCGCGTGGCCTCCGGCGGGAGCCGCTTCGCCTCCCGCCGGAGTTGATCGCGGAGGCCACGGCAGCCGTAGCAATGAATAATCGCGCCGCTCCAAGAAGGATGGCGTTGCGGGCAGCTGCGGTGGCGATGACATTAACGCGGAGCACGGAACTGTTGCAACACTTGAAAAATTGCACATTCTACCAAAGAATGACGGTCACCTCGAGGACCCCGGCTGAAAATTAACTTCCAATTAAACAATATTACTGGATGAGGACTTCGAATTATCGAGCGATTTCTTCTATAGGATTACATGCAAAACTGATGGGACCAGCACTTCACTTCTAATTAACCGAAAATTCCAATTAAGCGGCTTCGAATTATTGGGAGTCGACTGTACAACAAACAACGGAAGCGTACAAAAGCAAAGTTCCCAACAGGGGTTCAGAAAGTTTGGTTCCTTTTCTTTTTTTCTTTTTTTACATAGGTAGGACATTAGGCAATATAATAACAAGAACTTGGTGGTGCAACCCACCTTGTTCCAAAGGGGACACCCACCCACCCACCCACCCATTCATCCATCCATCCATCCATTGTAAAAAAATATAAATACTCATCCTGAGCAAAAAAAAAAAAAAAAGTTTTGCCAGAAAGGCGGAGCATTGATGATGATATATCAGAAAGCCAACTACACGAAGTAAGTTTCGTAGTTTTATCGGTCTCATGTGCCCGTAGGCAAACTTGAACAGATCTCACTCAAAGACCACGAACTTGCTGTCAAAATGCGAGTGAACACTTCTCGCCGTGTCTCGGAAACTTGAGATTATGCGACTGCCAACACGAGGGGCACAGGAACCCAATGCGCATCAAAGCACCAGCCGTCTCGGCTCGCGTTTTGCACTTGCCGCATGTTGCCTCCAAGATACACTGCATGGGTCACATGTGAGGAGAAGACGCGTGCGCTAGGGAGAGAGGGCAGATAAGTGCTCCTGCCTGCCCTTCCCACTTGCCCCTGGCGTGTGCTTGATCACGTTACCACAGGTTCACTACCTCCCCGTCCCCCTTGCACAGACGGAATTGCCAGCTCTTGTGTTTCTCAGAGTGCTGTGAGCGCGCCCTGTGGCCTCCACAAGTGGTTCACCAACGCGACAAATGGTGCAGCAGTGTGTTCTGCCTACAACGCCCCGTGCCAGCACGCGCACTTTGATGGCTTTTTTGCTGTTCAAGTGTTTCATGTGGAAGGACACTCGAAATAACTTTTGCGTCGGCCAACAATTTTGTAGTTTTCCAATAGATTTGCTAGCCATACAGGCTAGAAGTACATGCTCGAAAAGGCTGAAAACTTGGTTGATTGAAATTCTGTCACGAAATAGCATTGTTAAATCAAAAAAGGAAATGCACATTTGCAACAGAACTATAGTCAGGAAATGAAAATAGTTTGTTACATCGTGAATTTTGTTAAATCGAGCTTCATTGTTGAAGTATGACTGTATTCGATGTAGAGAACCAGACAGTGCCATGGGTCAAAGTCCCGCACAGGGCCAAAGGAGCCGGCAACCGAGAGCGAATGCTTCGTCTGCCTCTCACTCCAATGGCTCATTGAAACTCAAGATTACGCAACCTCCAGTACTAAATATGTGGGAAGACAGCTTACATGGTGCCACGCCCTCTCAGCATGCCCACTCTTCGCACACCCAGCAGATTGCCTCTAAAGCAGGGTGTGCGGCTGTGTATGCGCTCAGCCACACTTACGGCCACGATCAGCCACAGCCGAGACACACCAGAAATCGAGACGTGCACCAACTTACCCCCCCTTCTGCCCCCCCCCCCCCCCCCGCGCACGCTTGATCACATTACCGCAAGCTCGCTCCTCTCCGCATGTTTCTCATTGCGTACGAGCAGGAAGGCAGCACTCGTGAAGCCACCATCTTTCTTGTCTCACCCTGTGCACTTTCACTCACAACTAAAGCACAAGATGCGTGAGGCATGATAGAATCTTATCGCACTTGGGACTTTATAATGAAACATGATGTGGCTCCACTACGGTGGTCGCTCTTGCAACGCCTCGTGCGATTCAAGAGGTCTGTTTGCAAGCAGCCGCTTGTAATTCAATCATTTGACCATCTGCATTCGCATAAGTTGCATTATTCGTTATGCGTTCGCATTATTGGTTCGGTATTCCTTTGCGGACGAAGCACACTTTTGCAACATTTGAAATCGCATACAGTGCAGTCCACTTACAATATCAGGAAGAACGAAAACTCTGATTGTTATAACCGATCGCTATATCTGGACTGCCATAAAAAAAAAAAAACATGGTTGTAGCTTCGAAACCAAATTTGACACTTGCGCTAAAATATAGACATTGTATAAAGTAGCCCGTAAGAAATAACACGTTTATTTATAGCTCTAAACAGCGTATATCAAGCGTATATCAAGGTCACACTGAAATAGTCGGGAATCCACACTTGCTTTCACAGGAGTTTCAGGTTCACAACTGCGGCATCGAGCTGCTGCGCGAACACTAGTGGAAATAATTAAGCGTGAATGAAATCAATGAGCGGCTTGATCAATGACAGTGCACTTCGCATGGACATCGAGGTCAGTGTCAAAGATGGGTCACTACCAATCTCATAGCCATCGTCACACAACGCTGCCGTCTGCTGCGACAATGATCGCCCCGATCTCTTCGCATAATGAGGCAGCACTAGCTGCATCAAAAAAACTCCATTGAAGCACCACCTGTTTCATCATCAGCAGCGACCCGCTTGCAGAGCTCGGTAATGTCAGCAGCTTTCACCGTGCTGGTTTCAGGGATTTCATCCAGGCCCACAAAGCCCGCCTTTTCAATTGGTCGGCATGGCCCGTGGTTGCGGCCGTTATGATCGCGGCGCTACTGTGTGAACTCACACTTTGGGCCTTGCAAAATTTGCAACTTCGTCTCAAGCAATACAACACTGTGCTTTGTCGGTGGCGCCTTCTATCAACCAGGCTGTCCTCTGCTGCTTCCGCGGTGCATTTCTGCGCATGGTGAGAAGGGGGCAAAGGGCGAGCACAGCTTCGCTTCACGCTGCCTTTTCTTTTTCTCTCCGCATGCACAGCTCGATGGTGAGCGACGCGCACATGAGGTAGCTGGCGCCATCTTGTGGCGCATGGGCAGGATGCACTGTGCGGTTAATGGCGGCCAATATGAATGCGCGTAGGCAAACGCATCGCCCCGTCTCGGCACCGTATGTTTAAGGGGAACTTAGGAAAGCACATTTCACAATTTTTCTGCATTGAAAATGCCACCCGGAAGGCAAAATTTCGATCATTATATTCAATATGAGATGAATAACATATCATTATATATGGGTTCTTTTCTCATAGCCCTAATGCAAAATTTGACACTCTTAAATCAGGTCATCGTTATAACCAATATGTTGTTATATGTGGTATTGCTATAAGTGGACTGCACTGTACAAACACACTTCATTTATTGAGGTTTTAAATACATGGTGTTCTATGGACAAGAGGTTATGAAAAGTTAAATACTTCATTATATAGAGAATTTCGTTATATTGAAGTTAGTTATATCGAGGCTTAGCTCATCCACTTTTTCGAGTTGACAAGGGTCAAATTAACAAGGTTGTACTGTACTAAATTGTGTAATTGATTGCTTTGATTTGAAACAAATACGTTACATCTGTATTGGAAATTTTGAACATTCGCACAGGCCTGCTCTTAAAATTTTTATAGTCTCAATGTAAAAAAAAACGACTAACAGCAATCTCTGAGGAAGTGAGTGAAACAAACAACTGGGTTCCAATGTATGCTCAATAAAAAAAAAATCGCATACTTGCTGAGCAGCAGTGACTTGCAGACAGAGTTGACCTCGGGCCAGCGCCCCAGCTTGGACAGCAGCTCTACCTTGCGCTGGTGTACAAAGTCCAGGTACGAGGTCAGGCTCTCTGCATGCACCCATGAGGCAGGTGAAAGCAATCAAACATCGGTGCTTTTGCAGACTTCAATTAAAACAATTTATTCTAAACGCTTAAAAGGGCACTGAGAAAAATAAACAAATTGCACAACATTTATTGCATCGTGGCGACAAACTTGAAGCAAATAAGTGTGTTGCAAAGGTCTTGCATAGAATTACCGTATTTACTCTAATCTAGCACCCCTTTTTGTCTGATAAAACAGGTCCGAAAATTGCGTGCACCAAAAATTGCGTGGCGATATGCTGACTGTGATAGCATATTGCCATCAGCATTTAAAAATGGCCAATTCACGCGCCCTTCGAGCCTAGCTGCTGTAGGTTCCTCCATGTGCTTAGGTTAGCGCACCGTCAGTCTTCCCGTTTTTCGGGTTTGCTCTACCGGCATGCAAGTGCCAACTGCAAAGACATGCAGAGTTCATCACAATGCCGCAATTAAAAGGAAAGTGATCCCATGTGCGGAGACTGACGGAAATGGGGCTGCATCAAGGGCGTTCAGAGTTCCCGAGACTTGTGTGCAGGCCTGGCGCAAACTGGAAAAGCTTTCTACTCCCACGGTTGCTACGTACAGTGCAGCCGCGCGGCGCAGATCTTGAAAGCGATCTGCGATGGAGACAGAGTCTATGCATCTAGGCACACAGCGCTGTGTTCTCATCACATAGTGCACATTGAAGCGAGAGGCCGCACAAAGGTCAATTCGCTCACTCCTGCTACTGCACGTCTCCACTCCAGTGTTTTGATAAGAAGTTTCCGTGGTGATTGTGCGAGATGTGTTCATGTATGTTTGTGCGCGCATGACACCATGCTTGTTAATTTAGTCAGTAAGCAAATGTTTAAACGTTTATACGGCCGATAAAGCTACTACCCTTACTACTCGTATAGCTGTCTACTAATTCGCTATCGTAATCGATGCTATGCCTTTCGGGCAAAGCTGCGACTTCTTTTAATTTATCGCAACTTTAGTGTATCGGGAGTAAATCTTTGTTTTTCCAAATGAGAGAAAGTTGTCTTCCCGCATGAAAGAACAAGGTGTGTGGTACTGTAAAGGACTTTTCTTTTTTTAGGTTGTGGCAAATGGGTGCGCGTTACAATCGAGGGTGTTTTTTTTTTCTTTTTGTCACGGAAAACGGGTGCGCGTTACAATCGAAGGTGCGCTACAATTGAGTAAATACGGTAAGGTAGAATGTGATGGGTGTACAATAGCGAAGTAAAAGCCAACCCTTTAAAACTGATATAATGGTTATTGGATATAATGAGGTAAACTGAATGTCACCAATATCAGCATGCAACAAATACATGCTTATAACAAACAGTGCCAAACACAGTCAATTTTTGTTAATTCGACCCTGACGAAACCGACAAAAGTAATCGAATTATCCAGGGGACTGAACTAAACAAGAAGCCGCAAAATATGCTGAGAAACACTGCTGATTCATTTGGCAGGAGTACATGAAAGATTATAAGATCAAGAACATGAAACTTGAATGCCATAGTGGATTGCAGCTTTGTTTAGGCTATAATACAGTGAAATCTCGATACTGTCTGCGCTTGTTACAACGAACAGGCATACAACAGACTTTCTGATATAGCAGATCATATTTCAACCTTCGCTTGCTCTACCTACTTTATTAATGCAAGGAAGTTTGCTTTTAATGGACTGCGCTACAATGGACAATCTGCTACTGAGGACAAAATTAGCGGCGATTTTTATCAGAATTGGGTGGATAAAATGGACTTTTGCCGTGTTGACACGGGCTGACAACCAACTTGCGAGACTTACGAGGGTCAGCCGACCACTGCAGCTCAATATCGCACCTGGGAGGGAGGAAGGAAGGACGGAAACACACTGTCTTTCACACGCGAGGCACGGGGGGCAAGGCGAGGGCCACGTGAGCATTGTATCTTAAAAGCAGTCTGCGATGCGGACAAAGTGCGCACCTGCGCAGGCACTGCATCTTGAAAGTGATCTGCGATGTGGACAAAGTGCGCGCCTGCGCAGGCGCTGTATCTTGAAAGTGATCTGCGATGTGGACAAAGTGTGCACCGTATCTTGAAAGCGATCTGCGATGTGGACAAAGCATGCGCCTGCGCGGTTGCCGTGTCTTGAAAGTGATCTGCAATGTGGACAAAGAGCGCGCCTGTGTAGGCGCCGTATCTTGAACGTGATCTGCAATGTGGACAAAGTGCGCACCTTCATGGGCGCCGTATCTTGAAAGTGATCTGCGATGTGGACAAAGTGCGCGCCTGCGCGGGTGCCGTATCTTCAAAGCGATCTGCGATGTGGACAAAGTGTGAGCCTGCACGGCGCCGTATCTTGAAAGCGATCTGCAATGTGGACAAAGTGTGTGCCGTATCTTGAAAGCGATCTGCGATGTGGACAAAGCGTGCGCCTGTGCAGGTGCCGTGTCTTGAAAGTGATCTGCAATGTAGACAAAGTGCCCCCAGTGCTGGTAGCTTCATATGCGCTGTGCTTTCGACGTTCAGTTACTGTTGAAGTGAGACCACATGAAGGTAACTTTGTTTGCTTCTGCTGCCACATTTGCTCCCACCAGCACTTTGACAGCGAGTGTTAAAAATTAAATTATCGGGTTTTACGTGCCAAAACCACTTTCTGATTATGAGGCACGCCGTAGTGGAGGACTCCGGAAATTTCGACCACCTGGGGTTCTTTAACGTGCACCTAAATTTAAGTACACGGGTGTTTTCGCATTTCGCCCCCACCGAAAACAGCGAGTGTCCGCGCCCATCAAGGGCAATGTGTTCATGTTTACCTGTGCGCACGTGACACCGTGCTTGTTAATTTAGTTAGTAAGCGAATGTTTATAACTTTATATGACCGATAAAATTACTATCCTTACTTCGCATAGCTGTCAACTAATTTGCTATTGCAATCGCTGCTTCGCCTCTCGGGTGAAACTGCGACTTTTTTTGTCTATTTTTTTTTTTACTTTCGATGTTCTTCACTCACTCTTTGTGACGTTACACATCGCAACCGGAGTTACGGAAGTGCAGCGTTTTAGAGATTACATACTTCAGATAAAATGGACATTTTTTGTCGGATTATCAGGGTCCATTGCAACGAGTCGACTGTATAACTAACTTCAGGGGACCATCGTAAATTGTTCGTTATTCTAAAAGGTCATTATTGTGAAAGCCCCAAAATTAACATTCCCCCCATCAACCCATCAGTTTATTAAGTTGTCACCATAAGCTATCCACGAAAACGTTGCTGTTGGCTCTCGGCACCTGTTGCTGCTATATTCCATAGATTCCGCCGCCACGCACCACCGAAGCACCGTATAATAATATTGACGCATGTAAAACAGACGCTGATGCTGAGAACTAGACAAAAAGGAAGCTCCATGTCGCCTCCAGAGCGCAATATTTCTCATTGTTTAGTTTGCTTTTCACATTCCTTGCCGTGGGCACCACAACTGTCTCGCTTGAGGCAAAAGCCTGAACTATTCCAAAGCACAAGGGTGCGTAAATAACACCGTTTGGAAAGTGCAAAGTGTGACCGTGTGGCATCCCAAGAATACAGATGTTACATTTCTCTGGGTGCATAGCGGGTACAGTGTGGTAAGGCCACAGAAAGAAGTGCAAAAGAAAGGTGTGCGTAGAAAAAGGGCGAAAGAAGGAAGAGACGTGCCTCCGTTGCTAGGTAACACTTGCCTGGGTGGAGCATGCGCACTAAAAACCTGACGCGTCGTCGCCCCGCAATTGATAAAAACAGAGGAAAAACCCATTCTCTCCTGCATTTTTTTTTTCTCACGCACCCTCTCAGGTTTTCTGAACCCATGCACCGGGGCGTCCACTTTTTGCTCCTTGTCTGCTAGCCTGTTTCAGCTGCCCTGAAGGATATATGGAAATCTAAGAATCCCCAGATTTTGGAATATTAGTTCACATTAGTATTGAGCTATTGTTAACATGACATAGAAACTGAATAACGACCAGTATTCTGAAATGTTCGGTATTCTGAAGTTTGTAGTACTGAAATATTTTTTACATTGAAACTATAAGAAGTCAGCAGAGAACTTCTGAAAAGTTTGTTTATGTGGTGTTAGTAGTAATGAGGTTTCACTGTAGTTTGCTTAGTTGAAGGTAGTTTAGAGTGACCACACGTACTGCATTTCTTGTCTTCTACCTTTGTGTAGCACTGCCAAACCATCATGAACCTTCATGGTAACTGCCACAATTTCTTTTGATTGCATTATGAAAGTAAGCAGACTGTTGACGTTTAAGCATTAATTATCACCATAGGAAAAAGAAAATAAGACAGCCGGGTCAACATGGCAGCAAGAGCCTCCATACCTCCCAGTGGCCCATGAAGGACGTCCAAGGCCTCCTGATATTTCTCTTGCATCTCTAGGACCAACAGGTAGAGTTGTACTTCTGCAATGATACACAAACCATTCGAAATTCATTAGCAGGGATACAGCGGCACCAATTACATGGCTATCAGAGCCTGCATGTTCATGCACACACACATTACCAAGTCAGTCTGGACCAAAAGTGAACAGCTACTGCTCACAAACTGCTGTCATACTGCAGATTGTAAGGCAGCCCATAAAGGGGTATGACACTGTCAGCAGCATAAGCCTAGAGAGACTAACTATCCTGCAACACATCTTATAGACATATCATACCATCATCTTGATTAGCCCAATAAACCTATCTTTGAAGGACTATTGATGTGACATTTATGCTCTTAATATTTTTTTAATGACTATCTAAGCCCACTAAACCTAAGAAGAAAAAATCATGCAAACCCAATACACTGTGGGAATTGGTGTAAGGGAAGCTTTAATGAGTCAGCCAGACGAAATGGCACATTACGATAAGAGGCACACAGTGGAACTCGGCGGCAAACGATTCCCGCAACTGTCCCCAGCCACGGCAACAGACCTTGCAGACAGAAACGTGACACAGTGTCACCATTGACCGCAGCACCTAACCATTCAGGCACCATACAAAAAAGTAAAGACACCCATCAGTAAACACGGTCTCCCAACTGCAGCCAGTGTTGTTCCACTGAAACTGTGGAGTCCAGTTACAGAAAATATGCGATTCAGAATGAATGATAGAAAAACTGTGTGAATTTCTTTTTCAGGTATAGAACTTCCATTCTACCTTCATAGTCAGCTACTACACTGCCCAATCTCACTTGCTTAATTGCTGCTGTTCGACATTACTCATGCACCAAGCATTTCAAGGCATTGCCTTGCATGGAGGAGGTTGGTAAAGGCGGTGTTCTTTATATGCATTGCACATTGCATGTTATATGCACGTTGTAAGCATCATGAAGCACTTCGCTGCCGCTGCCTCTGCAGCATGGCGTCCTCGAGATGAACACACACACACAACGATCCCATCATGGCTGAACCTACACCTGAACACCCGCAACATGCATAATGAAGCGAAATGGAAGCCAGAACTGCAGCTTCTGCGACTACTGCTGGAAGCTGGACTGCTGCGACTACTTGCACAGGCAACTGATGATGAACATAACAAAGTGTTGCTCTTTTATTTAAATGGGCAGATGTTGAGCGCCACAATGGAACAGTGAGAAACCTTCGCACATTTAAAAAAAGTTATTGCACCAGCTCCCCGAGTTTAATTTTTTGCTTAAGATAAACTAACCTATGACAGCAAACTCCCATGTGTGACCTCCAATCACGGAGGCACCTATGTCACGGAGGTCATACTGGTGGTATTTAGCGCTGTTGCTGAGCTGCCTCTTCGGTGGGCCTAGGAGCTGACATTTGCTGCCATGGTCACTCCACTGTTAAAACAAAATTCGATTTCTTACAGAGCTGCCACAGACTCTTTCTTGTACTCGTGAAGAAAAAAAAAAGAGGAAGAGGCACACATACCGGCCACATGAGTACGCATAGTTTTTTGTATATGGATGTTGCACTGTTGTACAGTCGAACCCACTTGTAACGATACCAGTTTTAACAATCTATTGGTAAGCTGCTGCAATTGTCAAGTAACCTGCCTACTACAATGCCCTCATGCCACATTATCGGCTATAATAAAGTCTGGCTGCTGGGTGTCCATGTAGAAAGGTAATTAAATGTGAAATCCTTGAAAAGAAAAAAAGAGAAATTCGAGCCGCTGCATGATGCACGCGGCCCCAACAGCTGCCATACGCTTATACAATAGAACCTGCTTTGCAGCCTTCTCCGCATTTCCAGCCTTGTGCGTATTTCTCCTGTCGTCCTTCTACCCCTCCGAGCCCGAATGGGCTGTGCCCATGGCCCTATGTCGTGCCACTCTCTGAACCACGAATGGAAAGCAGTAACTGCACTGCTCCCAGATTGCTTGCTGGCCCTTCATTCTGCGCAGTTCTGCCAACGGATTAAGTTGCTCGTGCTAGTCTTTGTTGGTTGCGCCGAAGTCGTTCCTGGCCACGTGGTTTCTCAGCTTTGTTTGACTCGCTGCCGAAACGGAAGATGGCTGATCCGGTCGCTGATCATCGGCAATGCATGACGTTGCCAGTAAAAAGAAACCGCACTGCTATAGATTTGGAACCGAAATGCTTCTAACTAATGAAGCAATCGTGAATGTGCTTGCATCAGATAGCAATGGTGACAGTGAGAATAGCAGCGATGACGCAGCAGGGCAGGCTGCCTTAACATCGCCGTCGCAGGAGGGCCTGCAGATGACGTAGTCCTTCAAAAGCATCCGTTTTTGTGAGGGACCTTCTGCTGCACTACGTGGCACACCTGGATGCCTTGGAGAAGGATGTCGGCAAGCTTTGCGTAAAAAACGCAAGGGAGATGGACATGGGGTTTTCTGGTGCAAGCCAGTGAGAAATACGTAGCAAGATGCTTGCAGGGATCTCACCCCAGCGTTTCTTCTCGATTTCTCAAGCCGACACACTGCCGCGGCAACCTTCTCGCACTTCTTAAAAGGCCCCTCTTGGGGTCACCAAAGCGATGCCTCAGCGGAGTTCGCATGTTGCTTGCTGCCCGTGACCCCTTTTTGCAGTTGTTATAGCAGTGCCATTCTTGAACGCCGACAGCCACGGCTTGTTACATGGGATCGCAGCATGCAGGAAGCAGCGTTAAACAGTTAAACGAGTGAACACAATTAGCAGCCAGATGGAGGAAGGTGATCGGGAGCGGTAATGGCCTCCCCACCATTATACAGTGAAACCTCGTTAAACCATAGTTGACCGGAGCTCGGAAAAGGTACGTACTAAACGGTAGTACTGTTTAACCGAAATGGCATGAGATAGCACACTTACCTGTCGAAAACAGACTCAGAGAGAGTGCTATGAAAGGGCAAAAAAACATGCAGTATTTATTGACTTCGAGTGAAAAAAGTGTTATTTTCGTTCGATGCCACGGTGGCCTAGCACGACGACTCCTCAAACTTACTGAAGCTGCGTGCCAGCTTTTCAGCCAGCCCCCTCCTCTCGGCAAACACTCGCATGGTAGATTCCTCGTTGGCGTTATGTATTCTCCGTGCACGCGCGCAGCAGTGCTGCAGAAGTCCCGGGGCACCTTTTTTATTGCCGGGTGCCGGAATTTGGAATAGTTAAGTTATCGCGCCCCTCTTCTCGTAGTGACGACTGCATCCATGAGGCCGACGTAACGCGCAGCTTCTGCCACTGTCGGGCGTGAATCGCCTGCGCTGTCGCTTTCCGTGTCGTCCGTGTCGCTAGTCGACACTTCGGCAACAACAGAGGCACTGACAGCAAAAAGTCAAACCTCGTAGCCGACATCTCTTCGCAATCACAGCAGTGCTGCCGAGCAACTTCTTCGCATTCTAAATGCCACACACCGTAGTCAACAGCAGATCCCTGTCGCGTGCCCGCGCCGACTTCTTCGTGTCACGTTCAATAGCACGGATATATGTCTCATTTTTCTTCTATGCTGAGCACCCGGCGTCATTTTTATCCGAGCTCCGGCATGATGTGAGCCCTTGCTAGCACGACGCCGCAACGCTCTCTGCATGGCTCTCTGGCACGCCGTCGAAATGATGTTGATGTTGATGTGGCTTCACGCGCAAACGCACAGGGTGCTTGGAGGCCGTTGTTCCGATCTCTGAGGCTTGCTGTTCTGCCGGGCTGCCCGATAGAGAGGACGTACCGCCGCTTTAGCGCGACGAAAAGTGGAAATGCTACGTTTTAACCGATGCGTATGCAATAAGCTGTATGGTTTATGCGGATACAAAACACATTATGTTCAATAGCCGCTGAGTCGGGGATTTGTCTTTACTACTTTTAAAACGAAACTACTGTTTAAGCGGGTACGGTTTAACGAGGTTTTACTGTAGTTTTCTCACAACAGCCTTGCCATCCCCCTATTTTGATTTTCTTTCCATGCAGCCCAGTTACAACAATTATCGGTTATAACAATGGAATTTTCGTGGCACTTGAATATTGTTATAAGTAGGCTGGACTGTATAAGATGAACTGATAGAGATACCACACCTTATACATGGAAAAATAGAATACACAGAAGCCAACAGATTTTTTTGGGCACCAAAAATTGGGCCTTGATGGATATTCCAGAGTTCATAAATGCACCGTCAAGGTTCTCATAGAGCTGATGCATTTTCACAACGAATTTTGCAGACCAATTTAGGCCCCAATGTTCGGTTTTCCAGACTAAATCACTGATTCCAAGCCATGCATGGAGGAAGGGAAGTGTAGGAGAGGCCCTGCCTAGCCCGCATCAGTTGAAGAGTGTGTGGTGGAAGTCGCATGGTGTTTTTCGCAAGGAAACACTAGGACTGGTGTGCCAAACATCAACGTTGCCATAGCAACTGTGCTCCTGAAGCTCTTGTCACTGCTATAGGCTTCTGAAATGTAACCCAAGTTTTTTTTTTTCAGCCTGTGTCTTTCTTGCAGCAAATTCTGTTCACGACACAAGTTCACTTTGGAGTCTGGTGTGTAAGCTTGAAAACTGTGTTTAGGGACTATGAGTGTGACTGTCAGCCAGCAAGAGAGACACTCAAGTAAACACAACACAGGTCTTTGTTGTCTTCCTCAATGTGCCACAAAAAAGCATAGGAGCGCGTCTGCTTCACTAAAACTGTTACGGAAGTTTCGTAGCTTTGTTCTGGCAAGCGTCGGCAGCACACATTTCTGGCAGCTTGTAGCCATGCAAGTTCAAAGCTCATGCTTATCTGCTTTGATGAGCTGATCAGAGGTGCAAAGGTAGATGGCACACCAACATGGCTGCACTTCCGCCTTCAAAAACGTGACGTCAGACCTTCTCCTATTTTGTTTCTTTCGTCCATGGAGCCACGCTACCTGATCTTAGAGGCTGCCATGTTGGATTTTCCATTGGCTTGGCTTCTAGGGGCCCACTCAATAGCCTCCAAGATTGGGAGGAGCACACTATCAATGGGAAACGAGCAACACCTACAGGTGGTGCAACAATTCAGTGCACCAGCGCCACAAACAGCAACTTCAGTTTCTACCTGCGTGCAACGAACTGCCGTCTCTTCGTATCGTATGGAAGTGCGTGCATGCGATGGCGAAAGGTGTGATAAAACGGATAGGTTTCAAGAAAGTTAACAGTGCAGTATGTTTTAGGGCCTTAAATGAAGAGAAAGGATATAAATTATACCGAAGCAACACCAAACACAGCAACCACCATCAGGCGTTGCCCCTTACAAAGGAGCAAGCCTCTTGCTCGCTCTCTGCAGTGGTGGACCACACCATACAACCAAATGATACATTGATTGTGGCACAGTGACAACCCCCAGATGACAGAACAGATGAAAATACGATAGATACTCTGTTTTGAGCTCTTCCCTACTGCTACAGTAAACTTGGGAGAACAAAGCAGGACAACACATGCAAGTGGAAGGAAAGCAACCTACCAGCCTCGGCCTCGATGCGCCTTTCCTTGACAAACTTGTCAACCATGCGCTGCGCGAGGAGGAGAAGGGTGTTGCGCTCAGCAGGCGAGGTTGCAGGCTGGTCCGCCTCCAACACGAGGCTCATGACAGCCCAGAAGTAGTACGGGTTCTTGTGGCGCAGCCGGTGCAGTGCCAAGGCAGTCCGCCGCTGCTCTCGGGGGCGCCCCACCCGTACATAGCCCATGAACAGGTGTGACAGGAGTTCCTCGTTCTGTGGCTCCTTCTGGGTGGCACGCTCATATGCCTCCACCACCAGCTCCGCTGCGAGTACATGTCAACGAAATGCTTGTTGCAGAAGTAAGTCCGTTGACCACTAGGATAATGCAATAGCATTTCCATGTTACGGTGCAAATTGTAATGCAATTTGTAAGTTTGTATGTGTTTATTGCGATTAGATATGCAACATTTGGGTACCTTTAATGCAGCACAAATGATTCGCTGCCCGTGACAGTGTGAAGTGTGTGGTATGCTAAAGTGTGATGGCACATCTTCAAAATCAAGCTCTAAGAAAAAGAAGCCAATTTAAAATTTTTACATTTCTTGCAAATACATGATCAATTACATTTCTTGTCCTTGCAATAGGTATGAAGTTTGAATGTCAATGTACCTCACAATACGAGGGGCTTACCTATTTTGTGATGCTAACTTTACTGTCACCGATGAAAACCATTCTGTGAAATAGGAGAGGAAGGTTACAACGTACAATATGACTTCTAAGGTGGGGGGGGGGGGGGGGCGCAATGCAATGGAGTTGGAAAGCAGTGGTACAATGCCTGTTTCACATTTGTTGGGTTCCCAATTGAAATGTAAGTAACTACAATTTTTGTCTTTTATATTTTACACTGCTTTAGCTTCGAAATCAGGTAGCTAGCCAGATTAAATTAAGTGGGCAGGGATACAAAAAAAAAAAAGAAATGCGGTCGCATTTAACAAAGTAATAAGAGATGACGTCCAAGCCACCATTGAAGGACAGTTCTTTCAACCAATGGAAACCCACCCGTGATGCTCAGAATGGAAACAACTAAAAACAAATGCAGAACCATTTGTGAGCTATGGCTTGGCATGATCCCAGTAGTACTTTTAGGAAATGTTCCATAGGTACCGTGCTTTTATAACGTGCCTTCCAACTCCATAATATCCTGTGAAAAATAAAGCATGTGTAATGCCTCTGCATGGCCATCGAAATCATGGACGCTTTTGCCCGTGCAACAAGCGAGGCAACATAACCTAGGAGGCGGCTATGGTTTCGACATATCGTGCTCATTACCTAAAGGGACACCAAAGAGCAAGACATAAGCTCAGCTGTATTAATAAAATATCCTTCTACAATATAAAAAATGTTGCTCATATCATTAAAGGAGGGAGCCTTAGTTTTTGTGTCCCCAAAGACACAAGAACTAAGGATGGGTGGCGACACAGTTTCCACGCCAGCTCGCAATGGCGTCTTCGATTTTGAGGGCATCTGCTCGTGTCTAGTTCATTCTGTATCGGTGAAGGACTGAACTACACTGTATTCGAAAAGAGCCAGAGAATGAAAACAGCAAGTTTCAAGAACTTCTGCCGAGCCACAATGGCTCAAATACAAGAACACTATTTGAAATCAGGGACATCACACTGACATACAGGCACTGGGGCTTCGGTGCGAAATTTTGCACTTTGCACTTTCTCTTGGAATATCAACCCCCTTAACGGGAAATTAACAAAAACAGAAATTTTAAAATGCACTTTATCAGACTAGCTCTAAACTGGTGAAGTGTTTCTCTTTGCATCCGTTTCAAGTTGCCAGAGATGCAAAACACCTTGTTCGTGAAGTGTAGAAATGCCTTGCAGAAGCAGACTGTATTCTGCTATGCAAAATTTTTGGCATCAAGGTTGTGGTTGGGCGTGAGAAAACCCCAGAAAGTGTGAACTTCAGCATAGATTGGTGGCACCTGTCAATATACAAGGCAGCCTGAATGTCAACTGTGAGCGTGATATGGGTATTATGCCTCGCTTGCCCTTTATTCAGCCTTATTTGATGATGTCTTGGAAGCCAAATATTCTTGATTTATGGGAAGCCTTATTTCAATTATGAGGCTGCAAGTCTCTCACTGAAAGCGTAGCGGGTCAGCCAAAATTTTCACATCTGTCCGAGTTAAACTCTATTTCTAAAATTCTTGAAGTAATTATACCAAGCTAGATCTCAATAATTTCTCATAATTAGAAAAGCTAGATCAACAGATAGACAGGGGAGGGGGTCTCTAGACTGCAAAACAAAAGAAACTGTACTGACAAGCCTGAACCAACATCCACGCATTTCAGCAAAAATGGAGGGACAAAATTTGCTCATCGCATGTGCAAATATAGCTTCAGATGACCCCCTTTCTACTGCATTTCCTCTCGTGCAGATCGAACTTTCAACATTATCATCATTAGCCTATCATGTCCATAAGAGGATAAAGACCTCTCCTACCTATCTCCAATTTCCCCTGCCGGTGTCAGCCAACTCCCTTTTACACTGGCAAATTTCCTACCCTGATAACACCACCTATTTCTCTGCTGTCCCCAACTGCGCTTCCCTTGTCTTGGTGCCCATTCTGTAACTCTAGTAGTAGTAGTAGTAGTACATGCATTAGTAGTAGTACATGCTCTATGCATTACATGTCCAGCCTAATTGTCTTTCTTCCTGTTAATATGAACTAGAATACCACCCACCTCCATTTGCTCTCTAATCCACACTGGCATCTCCCATACATTTGATGTTACACTTATTTCTGTTCCACTGCCCATTGTGCGTCATTTAAGCTTTCACAAATTTCTTTGTTGCCCTCCCATGATCTGGATCCTATGTGGCAGCATGGCCTTGATAAACATTGCCTTACGCTTGAAGGACGATGAAAAAAATAGGAGCGTTCAACACGTAAAGAATGAAAAACTGTCGGGCAGTACACACTGCATGTGTACAGAATACCGGGCCACCTCTGCATATCGTGCTATTAAATTCCGGGGCATTTCTTAGTGTGTCGAAGCCCCAATCCAATCATGAGGTTAATTTTGACCTTCTGGGATTCTGTAACATGTATGTACCTAAATTTAAGTACATAAATGTCTTTTTTAATTCCACCCTGATCAGAACACTTGCCTCCGCGGCAGAGATGAAACCCTCGACCGCGGCTGCCTACCGTGGTGGGTATCGTGCCCTTTCACAGTTACGGTTCAGTACCAGATATAGATGGACATAAGAACCTTCCTTCTGTGAAAGATATGATGACAACCTTTTTAACCGACAGCCACTTGACTTACACCACTGTTATAGCAATCATCATCATCATCATAATCATCATCAGCCTGGTTACACCCATATCAGAACAAAGGCCTCTCCCATACTTCTCCAACTACCCCGGTCATGTACTAATTGTGGCCACGTTGTCCCTGCAAACTTCTTAATCAGTTACTCTTAATCAAGTTACAACAATACAACTGTCAAACCAAAATAACACGCCCCTTGCTCTGCACTTGTCACATGTTCGTGAGAACATGCGACAAGTGAGTGCTACATATCCTGAAGCAGTGATGGCCACAAGTCAGTGTTTCAGAATATGCTGTCATCTGCAGGCAGTTTACAAGCACAACAAAATCCCTGCCATTACAAAAACAAGAGCATAAAGCGTGCAAGAAAAGCTAGGTGGCAGAATAACTATGCTGAATGCTGCGCTGGTGTTCCTGGCATCTCACTACTGCAGTTGTAAACTCCCTCATATCTACAGACACAAAGAACCCCCCTGACAATTGATCCCTAGCTTTCCTGAGAAAGCACATAAGTGGTTCAATTTGTTTTCACTAGATGGTCTGGAAAGTCTTGCCCATTCCCCGACACAAAGTACAATAATACTATTGCTAAAACTTAATGAGAGCAGCTGATTCTCACAACTATTGGAGCGTGGTGAGCAAGGTGCTATTATATTGCATTAAAAATGTGTATTAATTCTACTGGGATAGAATAGCTGAACTAGAAGGTTGGGAGTCAATTTCTTGAAATAGTGCCAGCAACAGCATGGCAGAAAGAGTCAAGATTGAAAAGCCCCCACGTCACATTGCGTGTGCTGTTTGTCAGCACTGCTTCAAGACGTTTGCATTAAATTGTTGCAGGTGGCCACAGTATTGTGGTATACCAATTGTAGACTCCTAAATGAGGTTGAAACACTTAAGAGCAAAAGTAGTGCTCTATATTCCGTGCAGTCTTATGGCACACAGCAACTTGTGAATTATCATTTGAAAAACAAGCCATTAAGAAACAGTTTTCTGACAGTGAACACTTCATAAAATCTTCGTGGCTTTGTCCATCCACCTACATAAATTAAAGCCTCTCGTCCAGAATACAGACTGTTTCAGAAGTTCTGGTACTACCTGTTGTGCACTTTAAAAGCCAACATAGGTACGAATAGGTGACAATAAAATATTTTTCGCATTTCAGGGCTGTTGCCAGTTTGTTGTAACAAGTCCACAAGTTTATTGTGTTTTAAAACATCCATAAGCATTCCTTCTGCACAGAAAGTATAAGCGCAATTTTAAAAAACTTTCTTTTCATTATAAAAAGCTCAGCTCATTCGAGGTTAACAACACCTAGGTGTACAGTAACATCAAAACACTGATAGTAGTGAGCCCACCTAACAAGAGTTAAGAACCTCACAGGGCTCCGAAAGCCACAAGGATGCCTTCTCTTGCCACTAACCTTGGGGAGGACAAAGGCCACACATGAAAAGGTTTTACATTTTGACTCACGTCGCTCGAGTTCCCGGTAGCAGAGGGTCATGGCCTGCAGGGTGGCATCGTCGGTGGGGGCCTCAGTCTGTAGCTCTTTGAGCACTGACAGGGCCTCATCCGATCGAGACAACCGCACAAGAGCAAGTGCCTTCAGGGCCTGGAAAAAAAAAGGGTACATTCCTCTTCTGTGACATCCTTCAGGATACATATCACCGGAAGACTGCATTCAATTTACAGAGGAAGTCCCCACTTGGTCATTAGCCAATCTCTTTGTTGCCACTGCCTCAGTGGAGGGTACTAGGCTGGTTGATATATGCTGCTAAATATTTAGGGCAACAGCACATGAAAAGGATCATATGTTTCCTTCCATTCACATGCTATGTGCTTCCATCGGGCAAAAAAGGCTGTTCCACATCCACCCACTTTGGCTTTGAGTAGCGCTGGCTAACACTCCCAGGGCGAGATCTGGTAAACATACATGTCCAAGTTAGTGGACAGGTTGATAGCCATCATTGCAGCACAATTGGTAGTGCAACGCATGCGTAATGAGGAGGGTTGTAGGTTTAATCTCCACCGGCAGCAAGGTATCTTTTTATACACTTTCATTTTCTTTAGTATTTTCTGTATTTCAATTTCAGCCACAGCTAATTTTCCCTATGCTTTCCTTGGCTTCACTGACAGTTGGCTTTACAGTTAAAACTTGATCTTATGAAACTCAATTTTACAAAGTGTCTAATCTAACTTCCATTCCATGTCCATGTCCATGTCCTGTACTGTCCTGTCCTGCTATGTACTTCCATGTCCAAGAAACTTCCATTCCCTGGAAGGTACGCATAGGGTTCAGTGTTGTCATCAACCCAAATACCGAAACTTAACTTTGCCAAACTTGATTTAATGAAGTTTTTCCTGAAATGAATGAGTAAAAAAAAATGGCTATTTCTTTCTAATTTTGACACAGATCAGTTCTTCTTTGAACGTGCATGGCAAAGCTATCATGTTAAAACATCTAGACGCCCTAGTCACAGCCCTAGCATTATTTTGACGAGTCTGCACACCGCACCCATGCACAGAACAGTGAACTCAACACCACCTCGATAGGGGCAGCGGTGGTTGCTTTTGTTATTTCATGGTTTATGCGACAGATGGCTACATTAGCGGCAAATACAATGCCGCAGTAGCTTTTGAGTGTAACTACGTTACAACTGTAGGTTTCGAAGGACCGAAAAATTCCTATCTCGATTTTACAAACTTCCTGATATAATGAAATAATTCAAAAGTGGTCATCACTTCGTTAAATCGAGTTTCAAGTGTACATGATTCTGATTAACGAAAAATCGAGCCCCTCAGTTGGCCTTCTTCTCTTGCCTCTAGTACAGTCGTTTAAATGGCACACAAGCACAGCGCCTCCATTAAAGTCCACATATACCGTGAAGACAGCACCACTCCATTGTGCTGCTGCTCTCCCCTTTGCCTTCTCACCACGCTTGTTCTTTCAGGAATTTACTAGGCAATAAATATGTCCAAGGCAATAAATGTGCCCAAGGCATTAAATGGCCCATCTGGAAACTTATGCCCCTGTCACACGGGCACCTGCAAACTCCTTTTAACTCCGTCGTCTTTATCTCGAGGAAGGTGCACTCGGTGCCACACGGTCGCCCTTCCACTAAGGGAGTTTAAAGGAGCTGTTGGTCAAGGGAGGTCGGTGATCTCCCTCGGCAGCTGAAAGGAGTGCTTGTGTGCCCATCCTTTTTGTTGTAAAAGTGATAATTAAATTATTGTATGCATTAGAAGTAATGTAGCATGTGTTTAGAATGTTTCTACTGAATTAAATAAATGTCCAAGCACAATTCAGCAAAAGTTATGCTTGCTGCTGCACGATACTCTCGACCTAGGATGCTTGGCACCATGTTTTTCTCGTCTTTCAGGGTGTTTACATGAACCTGACAAGATCGGGTTGAGGCGCCTTGTCAGGCTGGAATATGCCTGCCGAGTTCACATCAACACTAGCCGGTCAGAATGAACAAACATCGAGTCAGGCTGGGTTAGCCCAACCTGTTTGCAACGTACATGCAAATGCGGACGGGTCCGGCCCCCCAGCCCCGAGACTTGAGCTGGAACACTGGTATGTCGCAATTTATGCGGCGGCAGTGGGTATAGTATCAGGACAAGGTCAAGACAAGGCACTGTGTAGTGCAACCTCATTGTAGACATAAGACCCATGAAATGGAGCTGTTGCAGACAGCAGTGGGAATCGGAAACCCTGTTCCAACGCGTTGATGTCTCGGCTCGACGCTGTGTGCCGTCGTCGTCCTGACTCGTCAGAAGTGAGTTTATGTAAACGCGGTATGGTCGGGCTCGGTCAACCTGAATTCCGACTCGACCCGCTCGCGTCGTGTTCATGTAAACATGGCCTTCATCGCACTAGTCGTGCAGTGGTCGGTGTGGTCACTCATGACTGACAGCGGCACAGTAGACAAAATAAAAGAAAAGCTCACGAGATCACCGTGCACGAAATGTTGCATTTAGTACAATTTGCAGAAGTTTGGGTCGCAGAACCCAGAGCCAATTCGCCACGCCGCTAAGGAAAACACAGATAAGCACAGGGCGGCTAGCGTCGCCGTCAGCACTGCTACGTTTAGTGAGCACACTTTGATATTTAACGAGGTGTATGTTTTTCGCAGGAATTACATTGAATAACATTTTTATGAAAAGAGTGTTAATTTAGCTATGAGTGTAATTAGAAGTTACATTCTTGTACTTGTATAAAAACCAAACACCACTGACTGCGCCTCTGGCAGCTATGTTTAAACAGTCCTTATTGGCAGTGTGATACGACCACAACTTCCTCAAGGTTGAACTCCTATAGGAAGTCTCGTGCTTCCTTATCCTAAAGGAGTTCATGGACGCCCGTGCGACACGAGTATTAATGATACCAACCAATTACAGCAAGTGCAGGTGGCGAGGAAGCTAAAGAAGGAAATCCCTGGGAAAGGGAGAACGACACCTCCTTCAAGTATATAACTTCAAGATTGCAAACCTAGGCTGGTTGATTAAATTACTTAAATTCTGGGAGTTTTATGAGCCAAAACACGATCTGATTATGAGAAACGCTATAGCTTAGCAGTGCAATGCCACTGACAATGGGATACTGCGGTCGGTATTGGGCTGGTTGACACGTGTTGCTAAGTATTTAGAGCCACGGCACATGAAAAATACCATCTATTTCCTTCCGTTCACCTTGTCCCATGTGCTGTAACTCCAATTAGACCTCAGCTGGTATGACACTCTGTCCCTCTGGTAACAGCACAGGGAACGAAGAGATTACACTTGTCTGGCTACTTCTAGCCTGTCTGGAACAATCAGTTGTGCTGCATAGTGCCTACATCCCTGGTCCCTTGATCGCTGGACTGAAGTGTCCTCAATGCAAGGCCTACCTATTGTGTCGACTGCTTCCAGTAAGAGGCTGCAGCCTGTAAAATAACCTTCTTTCTCTTGCTTTTAGGTATCTGCGAATGTTCCAGTCACTATGGCAGGAGTATGGCAGAAGTCACCTGAATTTTTATCTTTCACTAATCTTTAACTAATGCCGTTACTTTTACAAATGCCGCTGATGTTACAAAAACTGTAACATCAAATGGCAACTTCTGTCTTTTCAATGAAAAAAAAAATAATGACAGGATTGTAGTCCCACTGTGAACCCATGGCTTTGGCAGGCGCACATACTGTGTAATATAAGTTCGTTTATTAATAAAGCAATATCGCGATTACTGCTGCGTCACTGGCATCGGTGGGCGTCAACAGTGACACTTTCCAATACTGCAATCAGTAACCGTGCTGTAGTTAAACAGCACTTCTGTATCCATTATGCAACAAGGCAAACCACACTTGACTGTCAGCAGTGTTGAATGACAGTGAACGCGCTCCGAAGCGCAGTTAACAGCGTTGCGAGCTGTATTGCAGGCAACCTTTGATGTCGACCTACCAGGACTAAGTTGTATGCAGTGAGTTGTAACGACACTGTTGAACCTTCTCATCAATGCGTTTCATCGCCAATAATTAATACATTCGAAACGGCGGGCCAAGTACAGTCAAGTGGACAACTGAATGAGAGAAATACAGAACCTGACCTTAGGGAATGCTTATTTCTTAGTACTACGTTAATCTCGCTTATATACTTAATCTACGCGCTACGCGTCGCGAAAGAAACAGTGGGTCAATCAAATGAGACATGCCCCGATCCCGCGTGATTACACAACCGAAGGTCCGCGATGCAAGAGGTCGAGTTAAGACGCCTGTTTCTCTCACCTTGGCACATGAGAAGTCTTTTTGCTTTTTGAGCAGCTTCTCCGCTTCCTGCAACGCTTTCTTGTGGTTCCCATTGTCCAGGTAATCTGGCGATAAAAGCATGCAAAGGTGAAAACGATGCGTGAAAGGCCGACCGTACAGGGCGGCACTATCAACAACAGACGCCAGGAAACGCTCAAGCAAACAACGCTCCACCCACACTCAGCCTCATGGGATCACTGTCGCCACGAACGAGGCAATATATTACAGTTTACGAGTAGAATATGGAAAGAAATTAAAGCCCCCACTAAAGAATCAATTGGAAACACGCCGAGTTGTGAGCGGTTTGGGAAGGCACGTTTTCTGTTGCTGTAGGGCCACAGAATTTTGTGAGCGCCGGGGAAGAAGGTCGGGACGCTTGGAGTACGGACAGTTGGTTTGAAATACAGATATCAAATGCAATTCTTACCGTAGACAGGCCGCAATCGCCTTTCATTTATGCTGGAGTCTGCGTGTGAACGTGCGGCCAACATGCTCGCCATTACTGAAGGCTTCCCAGTGTTAGGGGAACAAAAACAGAATGGCGCTGAATTTAGCCAGAACTTGTACTTTTCTAAAATATAATATAATAAATAAGCGTTAAAAATACGTCTTAGAAATGATGTCGTTACTGAATGCAATATAAATATACGTAAGCCTTTGTTTTTTGTGCCATTACATGTGACGAGTTGTAGCGCCAAATATGAAATGCGCAAAAGGATGGATAGGTTATTACTGAATGACAAAGAATTGTTACCACGTGCCTTAGTGAGTGAGTGAGTGAGTGAGTGAGTGAATAAACTTTATTGTAGGTCCGGCGAGGACGCGAACTCGTCGCGCACCCGGCTAGTCCTACGTCGGGACCGGCAGGTCCAGCCCACCGGCCCGGTCGCGGGCACGCCGGACGGCCAGGATTTGCTTTTCTAGAGCGGGGCTACGCAAAAGCGAGTCCCACTCCTCCTTGATGAACTTGGGGTATGTCGACCCGCACTCCCAGAGCATGTGAGGCTGGCGCGGGATCTTTTTTGACTTCGTTGTCTTCGCCGTTTTTGCTCGGCACGCAATGCTGACATTTTGCTGGCTGAAAACACCAGTTGGCATTATTCCCCCTCCCAATAAAGCATCGACTCGAGCCTGAGATGTATGCTTGTTTTGTACCTCGTCCTGACATGTGCAATGCGTCAATTCTTTATATATCTATTTTTTCCACACGTGCATTAAACGTCCTTTGCTAGTGAGCGCTTGTGGTGTGTGTGTGTGTGTGCCTTTTTTACGCACTAAACGAGAAGAAAGGGGGTTAACCGAGGGGCCCGATTTTTATTAGTCATATTATAAGAAGCCAACAAACACTGATACCAAGGACAACATAGGGGAAATTACTTGCGCTTAATAAATGAAATAAGGAAACGATAAATTAATGGAAATTAAAGTGGATGAAAAAACAACTTGCCGCAGGTGGTAACCGAACCCACAACCTTCGCATTTCTTACGTACTGTGTGTTTATATATAGCGCTCTAAGTTTTTCTAATAATGAAATACGCGTTCCTGCCTCATGAAAAAAACAGGTACCGGGAAATATCACCGGTGACGGTTGGCCCCTGAGCAACTGCCTGCAAAAATGGGAGGGAGCAACAACAGTATAGAGCGAAGAAGAAACATTTTTTTTTAATACGTCTTTATTTCTGCGTTTAATAGGCCAAGCCTTGCGGCAGCAAAGGGGTGCTCTATGGGGGAGGGGGAAGGGAAGGGGACCAGTGCTCTCTTCTTCCTCGAGGCGGAGTGGTCCCGAGGTCGGGTCTGCAAAGAGGCGGCCAGGCCCTTCCTTGTCCCTGAAAAAGTCCAAAAAAGAAAGCACTCCAAAGCTGGACTGAGTCCTTGAGCCCGATGTGCGATGGCGGGTCGAGCCACTCCTGCAGGGTGCCAGGTCGTTTCCCGCCCAAGGAGCGTAGTGTCCTTTCTCGGACCGTGTCAAAGGCAGAACAGCTCCACAGAAGATGCTCGGCCGTACCTCTGGCCGGGCACTTAGGGCTCGGGTATGAGTGCGGGTTGATGAGGTGTAGCCTTGCTGGTGACAGAAGCTGGCCGGTCTGGGCATTATTTGTGGCAATGCTCTTCTGTCGGCACCGCCAAATAGAGCGAGAAGAATTGAGGCTTCGCGCAACATAGACTATTGGCCCAATTTACCAGGGCCATTTCGCCTCGCGTGGAGGACATGTACATCATTAGTGCATTTCAGAATAAGCCATCGTGCCCACGGGCCATTGTTCATAGCAGGAGGTTCCGACATTCGCTAAGTTCCCGTCTTTGTTCAACGGTCAGCTCAGTTCGAGGGTCGTCTCCCACTTTCGTAAAGAAGCGACGTTGACCGTCCAATAAATCGTCTCTTCGCTCACTCTGTTGCTCAAAATTGCACACACACGCCCCCTGTTGTGCTTCCGTGCGCAGAGATGACTTGAAGGCCAGAAATTTCGATGGCTGTGTTGTTTACTAAAACCAGCGTTATTTAAAGCGCAACTAGCCGACTGATGACACTGTTGACTCTGTCAACAAGGTTGAATCTTGTGGGTTCCGTTGTTGGCCCAGGGATACCTTCGAACCATATATAGGGATCGCCGAAATGAAAAGGCTGATCCGCTGGCTACAGCTTGCGCTCGAAACACCTGTGACTGCCCGGAAATATCGTGCAAGCTTGATGGCGCTCGTCTGCTGATTCGTCGCCACCTGCTCAAGCAGCACCCAGGCCAGCGTGTCGCAAATGGAACGTTTCCGCCCTGTGTTCCCGGTCTAAACTTCCCTCGTCGCACTAGAGCACAACCAATGAAGCTAATGGTTGGCTGTGTGTGTGAACCTATGTGAGCGTTAACACTGACAACGACGTGTGGCCAGTCCGTCGAGTACGTCTTGCGGTCGCTGCGAGACACTCCGGCTCCTGACGTTGGAGTGTCCCGCTTTCATTGCGCATTTGTCGCTCGGCGAATGTTTGCGCACCAGTGGTTGTGCGTCTCGACGCGATCAAGCTCATCGCGGCTCGTCTATGTCATAAGAACCTAAGAAACAGAAACACCAGCGACAATACAGTGAGAATTGTTCTTACTAACTGAATTAAAAAATCATCAATGAGGGGAAATTAAGAAATATGAAAATGCAACTGGCTAACTTTTTGTTTTCGAATGATACGACCTTAGACGTTATTTCTTGTAACATTCTCTTAGCAACGGAACCGGTCGTGCCCTGCTTTTTGTCTTTAATTGCTCTACTTTATTCTTTGAGACCTGTCATCTAGTTCTTTACTTCCTTCCTGTCTTCCATTTCTCCTTCTGCTCTCTGTTTCCAGCCTGCTCCTCGTTTTCCATTTTCTGTCAAGTGCATATATATATATATATATATATATATATATATATATATATATATATATATATATATATATATATATATATATATATATATATATATATATATATATATATATTAAACCGAGAGAAAGGGGGAGAGTGCCAACGCTCCTATTTCCTCTCAAACCACTATATAAGTAATAATAATAATAATAATAATAATAAAGCATACTGTTTAAGGGGAAGGAGACTTGATGTTAGGCAAATTGGTTCATACTGCGAGGAAATAAATGTGCTGCGCGAAATTAAACACAAAGGCGTAGTAAGGGACACGGACAAGCATTAACTTGAAAGTTTAAAGTTGGCGCTTGTCCGTCTCCCTTACTGCGTCCTTGTGTTGAATTCCGTGCAGTATACATATTTCCTCATTGTTTCAGGGGAATGCTGGGATTTTTGTCTTTGTGTCATCTATGAACTCACTCACTAGTCGCAGTCGGTGTGTGTGAGAGAGAAATGAATCTCTTTCTCTCACACACAAGCATATGAAAATAAGGAAAGCACAGGCGAAATTACTTGTTGTTTTATTGAAGTGTAGAGAAGATACCATAGATGGAAATGAAACTTGTCTTCATATGGTTATGACAAGAGTTGAGGAGTGGCCTATCCGAAATTGGGATGATTCCAGAATTGTTCCGCATTTTCAAACCCCCGCGGAATGGAAATGGGATTGTAGTGGTGGCACCTGTAAGACAGGTATAATGGGAATGGAATGAGAGCCCGACATTCCGGAATGGAAGTTGGAATGGAATGGTCACTTATTCCTGGAGCTTGATCAATCGAAACTCCTTTTAAACGAGACTACAAAACCGGTACGTTTGCCAATGATCCAAACTATACTTGTTCGATTTCTCACACTTGTCAGTTTTTATTGAATACCGGTTCTTTTAGCCTCTACTTGTACGTTACTGCCTCGGCCACGGTAATTGCAAACAAAACGATATTCTACCCTTCTGACGACCTGGAAGCTTTCCTGCGTAACAAGGTTTGTGTGCATTTAAATACAGCAACTTTTAGTTGCCAAGAATGATTCGTTTTAGTAAGAGCATGCTTGGTTTACTACACAAGGATGGAGGCCATAAATGATGTCGCAAACTGTTGCACGTATACCCTGCGGCCATTGCACGGTGATTTGAAACTCGTGCAAGTTTTTTTTTTATTCGCGCACTGTCTAGTATCCAAAAGGCGTGACAACAGGTGGTTACAGAGGTGTGCTTAAAAAAAATAATCAGGCCAGTTAAGATATGCCAGTAAATATGAAACAAAAAAAAAGACCATGCTGCAAAACATAACGATGCGTTTCACTTTAAAAAATGACATGATAATAGCATATACCCGAAAAAAATAGTGCGTAACAATATATGTAAAGTGCTTAAGAATTCAAAAAGTAATTAATTAATTAATTAAATAATTAATTAATTAATTATATCTATCTGGGCAACCCAGATAGAGTTGAATAGTGCCAGAATTGTCATGAGTGTGTCGCTGTGTAAGTTTTTAATCATATCATATATGATTCTATCAGCTCCCGGTGCAGAGCTTCTACACGTGCTCAAGGCAGCTTTAAGCTCGGCAATATTAAAAGGACGGTTGTATGGTTCATCCGGACGGCATATGCGATCCAGTGCCTTAAGTTCAGCTGTTTGTTTATACTTGAAAAAATGATCTTGTGTAGTGTGTGGAACTCGATACATGCTCGAAGTGTTCGCCCAAAGCGTTGGCCTGGTCTTCCAAGGTAGTCCCTTGGGGGTCAACTAAGGGCAATGGGTGGATTTGTTGCCCCTTTAGCTTTCGTACGCCATTCCAAACTTTAGACTCTTGACTGTAGGATGTGATGCCCGAGAGAAACCTCTCCCAGCTAGCCCTCCTTGCCTGTCTCCGCGTGCGCCTTCCTTGCGATTTGGCCAGTTTAAATTCAATGAGGTTTTCTGCAGTCGGAGAGCGACGAAGCAAACCCCACACTTTGTTTTGTTTCTTTCGCGCCAGTCTGCACTGCTCATTCCACCAGGGTACTCGTCTTTTACAAGAGAGACCTTGTGTTTGGGGAATAAAATTTTCAGCTGCGTCGAGTATAAAACAAGTAAAATATGCTACTGCTTCGTCTGTGTTAAAATCAGTGATATAATCTCGTGATAAATAAGTTGATTCTTTAAAATGATTCCATTCGGCGGAGGCTAGTTTCCACTGGGAGGTATGTGGGGTGCATTCGTGTTGACGTATTGAATTTAACATTACAGGGAAGTAGTCACTTCCATAGGGATTTTTGATTTCATGCCATTGCAAGTCCGGGAAAATTGCTGCAGAGCTAATCGACAGGTCTATTGATGAATATGAATTATTATGGATATTATGATACGTTGGCCCCCTCTTGTTGAAGAGGCACGCACCAGAGTTCATAAGAAAAGTTTCAATGAAACGGCCTCTCGCGTCACACCGCGAGTCTCCCACACATAGTGTTGTGAGCATTAAAATCACCTACGAGTATGTAGGGGTCTGGCAGCTGATCAATTAGGTTATACAAATCGCTTTTTCCTAGGTGATAATTAGGGGGTATGTATAAGCAACATACAGTGATCAATTTATTAAAAAGAATTGCTCCAATTGACACTGCCTCGAGGGGCGTCTGAAGGGCGACATGATGACAAGCTACGGACTTGTCCACAACTATTGCTACACCGCCAGACGAGGTATTCGCCTCGTTGCGGTCTTTACGGTAGATGGTGTACTGACGAAGGAAGTTTGTTTGCGTACATTTAAGATATGTCTCCTGAACACACAGCACCTTTGAGTTCTACTTGTGTAAGAGGTATTTAATGTCATCGAGGTTGTGGATAAGACCTCTAACATTCCAGTGCATTATTTGTGTAGCCATATTGTTCGTGTTTTTATGCTGTGTGTCAAGAGGAGTAAAGTTGGATAAATGACTTACGGAGCCTTTTCAGGCCCCGTGACTCGGGTTTTATCTTTCTTGGAGGGGTCGCGAGATTCGCGCCGCTCCCGAGGTGCTGGATGCGCCGTCTGGCTCGGGGTTGTGTCCACCGACTCCTGGGAGCCGCTGGACTTCCGCTCACACGAGCGGGGTGTTTTCACCGTAGGCCTTGCCTCGAAAAGCAGGGCCTTGGAGGCCACCAACCCAGAGGTCGATGGGCCCTCCTTCAGGGACGGCGCAGCAGCGCTGGCTGCTGACGCCGTGGGGGCTGGGGGCACGGCCGCAACCACACTCGTTGTGGGCTGGGCCGGGGCCGGAGTCTGCTGCGACGTCGCCCCTTGCGCGCCGCATCAGCATACCCTGTGGTACGGAAAAAGTAAACACGTTTCCGCGCTTCTTGAAATGAGATGTTTTCTTTGATTTTCATTGTGGTTATGTCTTTTTCTTTTTTCCCTGTGGGAAAGGTTCGAGAGTATGCTGCGTGTCCACCATCACAGTTGGGACAGTGAAGTGTGCCATTACAGTTGTTAGATTCGTGTTCGTGTTCGCCACAGTTTGCACAGGTCAGTTGGCCACGGCAGCTTTGCGAACCATGGTTATATCTATGACACTTGAAGCATCTTCCGGGATTTGGAATGTAAGGCCCGACTCGAATTTTGGTATATCCCGTTTCTAAGGTTTCTGGTAGCACGCTGGATGCAAAGGTGAGGACGAGATGCTTAGTTGGAATATCTTGGTTGTCTCGCTTGATCTTTATTCTTTGTACTTGAATCACATTGTGTTTTTTCCAGCCCTCCAGGAGCTCTTCCTCGCTTAGGCTCAAGAGATCTTGATCAGATATGACTACCTTACACGCGTTCAATGATCGATGGGGGTAACAGTGATTGCCACATTACGGAATGCTAAGAGATTGGATAGTTTGCCATGCTGTAGAGTGTCGCGGACCTCAAGAAGAAGGTCGCCACTGCTCATTTTTGACACTTTGTAGCCAGCACCTAGTGTGTCGGTAAGGCATTTAGCTTCGATGAATGGAGAGATAGTTCTGACTGTCTTTTCGGGATGTTGACTGCGTATCACATGGAAACGGGGGAAGGTTTCTTTGCGCTGGCTGAATAGTTGAAAAGTTTCTTCGGTGCGCCCTCTTTTTGAAAGAGGATGATCGGAAAGGGCGGGAAATGACGTCTTAGCCATGCAGAATTAATTTAATTTCGGTGGCTACGTCAGCCGCCCACCACCGAGCCCAAGAAGGGGACGTCACGAGTCCGGGAGGAAACGCAGACGCCAGCTGTACGTAGCTACTCTAACCTAATATAAAATACCCAAGGTTGGATACATACACCAGCTTAACCCTTGCCGCCTAGAAATTCGGAAGTGAGAACTGATAAGAAGACAGAAAAGAAGAGACAGCGAGAAGGAAAGCGAAATATTGATAGAGGGACAGGAAAAGGCGACTGCGGATTTCCTCCAGGTGGGTCAGTCTGGAGGTGCCGTCTATGTGAAGCAGAGGCCGAAGAGAAGAGTGTGTTGCCTCCGCCGGGGGGCCTTGAAGGTCCAAACACCCAGCATCGGTTCAACCCCCAGGATTCCCCTTTCCCCAGACACGGCTAAGCCGCGCACGGCTACACGCGGGAGGGTCCAACCCTGATGTGCTCAGGTACGTGGTGTCGCAACACACCAAACGCCTGCTGACGCAGACGCCCCTGCGGTGCTATTCTCTGTTAAGCTTGCAGTGTGGTGGCGGATATTCCCGCCTGTACTTCTCGTAATGTTCCAGAATGTTGTAGCATTTGCTTTGTATCATTTCTTCCTGATCTGGCGGTTGACGATGTTCTGTTGGGAAGTTGCCTGTCGTACATGTTTTCGGGCGGCGGAATGAGCCGTTTGGTTTCCCACGAAAGATTCGTGTCCCGGGGTCCACATCGCGTGTAGTAGAATGTCGTACGGAAGTGATTGCCCATCCGAAGGCGTCATACTACGCCTACTTCAGATGGGCAGTTACCTCCACGGCACTCTGTGCTTCAAATTGAGGACAGTGGTACAATAAGGGATCAATGATCATCCGCAAACATCACATGCAGGAGTATCAGCCATTTCAATTAGTGCTGAATAAGCTTCCGTGAAGGCAACTCCCAGCCACAACCGGCATGGAAGAGACGCCTCGCGTCGGTGCCTGCGGCGTTCACGCGATGTACCCCTCATTACATATACAAGAGACTGTCAATTCTGCAATACGCCAAACACCATTTCCACCACCATGGTCTGGGAATGAAAAAAAAAAAAAGAACCCGCGGACAACGCCCATCCAAGTCCCAACAGAAGAAGACCTGTGGGAGGCCCAGCTGACAAGCCGAAGACCTGAGAACCAGCTACCGCTGGTGAACAGGCCTATACGCGTAGTGCGTGCCGATGGACGCGCCTCTGGTGGCGTCCTTGCGCAGAACACACGGGAGAGGAGACAGCCGCGCGCAGTAGCACGCCGTAGTTTGTTGTGTCGTTGATAGTGCTTCTCTGTCTTATTCACGTTTTCAGAGCAAAATAGGCAACATCTTTCGCATGTGTGGAGTGGCCAAAGCCTCAAGGAATTTCGAAGAATTGTTGCAGGGTGGGGGGGGGGGCACAAATGCCGGCGAAAACGTGCCGGCGATACGGTTCTAATCATTCCCCGCAAAGCCTCATCATCGGGAGCAACGGTAGCAATGGATCGTTGCTTCGGCGGGAAATTTCTTGTTCTCATCCTTTCCTTTATCGCTTCGGTGCTTTTTTCTCACTCGATCGTAGTTAGACGCGTAAGCGACGAAGTTGGTTTGCAGTGCAGCATGCGGTTTAAAAATATTTCGCTAAAGTTCGAAATGCCGTTTGCCGCTTATATTCTTTTCCGCTTCTTTACCGCGTTGGGCTAGCTAGGCAGCACGACTGCACGAGCGCATTGTGTTGTATGTTGAAGCTTCAGAAGTTTGCAATAACTGAAATTGTTAGTGTTAAGTGGCCCGGAATATCCTCGCACCAGCTGTCGCGCACTTCATATTTTTAGATCTATTTTATGCGTGGCTTCGCAATGTTTAACTGTTGCTAGTAGATTGATGCATAACTCTTGTTGATTCTTTTGAGCTGCGAGGTTTTCACCCTGCCTCGTTTTTAAAGGGTATAAATCACGTTGGATTTTATCGGAATGATACCAAGCAAGTCCTTCTTCAACAGCTTTATTCTTTTCGCTCGAGGGCGTCTTAGATATTGTGGTTTTTTGGGAAATGTGTTTAGAAAATAAGTAGTTCAGGGCGAGAATTGCTAATAGTTGCTGCATATGGTATTTTTGTCCCATTTTTTCGCTTAGAAGTTCGCGTCACGTTTGAGAAGTCATCGCACCTCGATGCTGTCTGAGCAGACTTAACACGCCGAGTGATTTGTTTGTTTGTGAATTTGTACTCAACTGAATTATTTGTTATTATGCTTATGCCGCACAGGACTAAACCCGGCTTTGCCGCCAGCGCTCATCTACTTTGACTGGCGCTGCTCTGCCTTTAAATATATCATGTGGCACCTCTCTCTAGTAACATTAAAAAAGTACTGAAAAGTTAGTCAGACTTTAGCTTTGTACGTTTCCAAGCAGCTCCCTTGGGGAATTTAAAATTGCAAAAACTGCAGCAAGAACGGCAGTTCATCGACGGTACAGCGCTAACACGCGCTTTTATTAGCCCGTGCGCTTGTTGACTTCGTTGACTAGTGTACGCGTCTCCATCAATAAATTCACAATTACACTTCTTGAGGCGACTTTGACTGCACTTATTCGGCGATGTGACATGTATTCATCGGCAGAAAAAATCACAACGGCATATGCAGACATCGCACCGTGCGGATTTGTTTGATATAAGTCTGCACTAACGACGGGTGCTTATTATTGAGGTACAGAAGCAGCATTGCGGCAATGATAGAATAAAAAACAAGAAACACGATCAAGACATCGCATTAATCAACAAAACTTATCGGCTAGTTCACATGAGCTTCACTTCGTGTAAATGGGGTTCATGGCATTTGTCTGCGGACGCACCTGGCACGTATGTGGACTATGTTGTCCCAAACACCGGCAACATCGTGTTTATACCCGCTCCCGCAGAGGTCAGCATCTTCCCTACAGCTGTCACCGCAGAAGAAGCTATCTGGCGCCTGAACGAAGGAGAAATCGAAGCCGAGAACTTCGACCATCCTTGCTGCAAAGGGTTGTCGTTTGTCACTGCTCCCGCGCGTACTGTTGGAAACGCCCGCTAGGTGGCTATCAGTGGCGCCTCTTTCCACTCTATCCAAAGTGGTTCGGATTTTGTGGCAAATGGACGTGCTATTCGGGGCTCCGTGGCGGCGACGAAATCATAAGTTCTTGTGCATGCTTTGAGCTTGCTTCTGTTTTTGATTTGCTGATTTTTTTGCCTTTAAATAGCAATTGGGTGGTTTTCTTTTTCTCTTTCTTTTTTCTTTGTCTCTCGTATTTCGGGTGAGCGGGTGTGTTTCGTGTACATTTGGTTTTGCAGGATGGTTAGAGCGTCCTTTCCTGCCACGTGCTTGTACACGTGCAGCCGGGTGGGACGTTGGGTGTTTGTAGTCTTTAAATGGTAGCTTGGAAGTGGCAAGACTAATAGCTATTAGTGGTTTTACTGTATGTGTTTTGGTAGAAAAGTGAGAGCATGGCCGCGTAGTTGAGCGCGTGCGAGAGCGTGTCATATCATCGGTCTCCGCGGCATTGATTGCTTTTGAAACAGTGGTGAGAGTTGCTTTGCGACATTTTGAGGATTTGGGTCCGGTGCGTATCGGTATTTGCTAAAAGGCACGGGCTCTGCATTGATGTAGTATTGTAGTATTTGCATCAGTAGTAGCATAATTATAGTATAATAGTATTTGCAAAAAGCCGGGAAAACAAGCAGTGTGCGGGGGTTTCTTAAGGTAGATGAGGAGGCGGATGAGAATGGAGAGGGCGTCGAATCAACAGGCACACAATGTGATGTCGATACTACGCTGCAGAAAATTTAGGCTTTCCATGAAGAGCTTGTCAAACAGGTGCAAGAGCTCAAAAATGAGCTAAACAGGAAGCGTGAAGCACGAAAGATAGTTGAAAAGAGACATGAAGCAGCCGAGGAAAAGCTGAACAGGGCCGCCATTGTGAATGAGAATGTGCGGGACAATGGAACGCAGATTCCCGACGCGACAGGAGAGGGAGTGTCAGCTAAGTATGTGGAATGCGTGCAGAGTGATGAAGAGTTAGCTGAAAAGAGCGGCACCTACCTTGAGGCCGCCACGCGGAAAAAGCAGGAGCCCAGGGGACAATGCCCCATGTCAAGTCTGAATCACGCGGAAAAGGACAAAAGGAAGCAGGGAGAGGTAGGAGAGAGTGAAATGGTGATTATCGCCGGCGACTCAAACCTGGCTGGGTGCTCAAAAGCAGTTGTGGAGAGGGTGAAAGGCGATAAAAAAGTGGCGGTAGGCACATTTCCAAGGCGGTCACTGGGTTCTGTCATGGAGCGAGCAAAAGAAAAGCTCGCGGAAAATGCCCACGTGCGCAAGCTTGTCATTGTAGCAGGTGGGCTAAATAACGTCCTAAACAGGAAAGGCACAGGACTAGGCCAGCGCTTGGTGAAGGGGGTGGACGACTTGCGCGAGCTATCCCCTCAGGTACCGATCATGGTGTGCACGGTACCGCAGGTGTCTGTGCGTGACAGTCACGTACAAAGAGCCGTAGTGGCTGCTAATGAGGCAATATGAAAAATGAGCCGAGAGGAAGGCTTTGAGGTTGTCGAAATAAACAGGGAAGTGAGAAGTTGTGGTGGTTTTAAAAGAGACGAGATCCACTTCAATTACAGGCTGGCACGAGAAGTGGGCTGGCGACTTGGTGGTCGCGCTGTTGCTTTTTTAGGGGCCCGCGGGCGCTCAGGAGGTCAGAGTAGATGGTAATGAAGAAGGTCCCCTAGGGGAACATCAGAAGAGCATCGCCGTCGAAAATAGAAAAAGGAGGAAAGCAAGAAAAAGAGCTCGCCATGCAATAGGCTACATAAACATGCAGGGTGGCAGAAGAAATGAAAAGTGGGCAGAGATTGAGGAACAGTTACATAGAGAACAAATAGGGGTGTATGCGGTTACAGAAGCGCACCTTAGAGATTCAGAAGAGCCGCCAGTTATTGAGAATTATGTTTGGGAAGGGTGCAACAGAACTAAGTCGGAAAGAAAGGCAGGGGCAGTCGGAATGCTCATCCATCAGGGAGCCAGATAGAAAAGAGTAAATTCACAATGTCAAGAGCATCTTTGGTTATCAGGTACAATGAGTGGGGAAGAAAACTTGGCTGGGCGTTACGTATTCGTGGACCGGAAATAATTGCACGGAGAAGAATAAAGAGTTAGTGGAATGCATAAGCGCTGATATTAAGGGTTTCGGGAATGGGGCTGAAATTGTCCTATTAGGTGACATGAATGCCCATATACAGTATTTAGATGGCTATACCGACAACAACGAGAAGTCAATACTAGACCATTGCGGGCGACATAACCTCGTTATCTTAAATACAGGGCCTAAGTGTGAAGGGCAAATCACGTGGGAAGTGGGAAACCGGCAAACAACCATTGATTACTGTCTGATGACAGAAGGAATTCATAATAAGTTGAGAGAAATGATCATCGATGAGGAAGGGTTTAGCAGCATAGGGAGTGACCATAAACGCATCATTCTGAAAATGGGATATGTAGTTGGGAAAGAGAGCAAGGAGCGTAAAATGGCCAGTTCCAATTTGAACGCTGAACTAATAGCAAATATAGTCACTAGAGTCGAGGAAGAACTTGGCAAATGGCCAAGTAATGAGTGGGAATATGGTGAGCTTCTAAGTGTAATAACGACAGAAATGCGGAAAGAGAAACAACATATTCGTTGGAAAGGAAAAAAGAAACCGAAAAGCTGTTGGAACAGGGAGATACGAGGAGTGATTGCCGAACGACAGAAAGCATCTCGAGAGCACAGGCAGGCGAAGAAGGCGCAGTTACCTCAGGATGAAGTAACCAGTAAATGCGAAATATACCGAGAGAAAAAGTCTATGGTTCAAATACTGGTGCAAGCAAAATTAAAAGGTGAAAGTGAACGTTGGTTGTGAGAAATACGTGAGAAAAAGAAGACCGCACCTAGAATATTTTGGAACCACATAAAATTATTTGGCAGGAAGTCAACAACAATACAACAACATATCTTAGATGAAGATGAAAACAGACTGGAAGGAGAAGCGGCAATAGATTACTTCCGAAAAGTAACAGCCGAATCTTTCCAAGGCAATGAAGAGGTTGTATTTGAAGAAAAAAAAGAGCATGAAAGAGACCCAAGTGGAAAAGGAGCTGGTGCTGACAAATTTCAACTGGAAGAAAGCGGAAGAGAAAAATTCCTAAGCGGAAGGATAAAAATTCCTAAGCGCACAGCCACAGGGCTAGACAAGGTTGATTAATGAACAAGGACCAAAAAGTAAGGAAGCTCTGTTGAAAGCAGTAGAAAAACCTTTAAAAGATAGACGAATACCAGAAAGTGGTCGACAAAGTAGAATGAATTTAATTTATAAAGGTAAGGGGTGGAAAGACAGAATTCACTCGTATAGACCGTTGACCATTACATCGGTAATATACAGGCTAGCAATGCAGGCAATTAAATTAAAGCTTCAAGCATGGGTAGAAAATAATGGCATTTTAGGAGAGCTTCAGAATGGCTTCAGAATAGGTAGGCGTTTGGATGATAACTTGTTTGTTCTTACTCAGTGTATTGAAATATTAAAATTAGAAAGCAGACCATTGTATGTGGCCTCTTTAGACATTACATGAGCCTATGACAACATAGACTGCAACATTTTGTGGGATATTTTGGAAGGGGAAGGCTTAGGTGACGATTGTCTACAGTTTTTGAGAGAGATTTACCTAGAAAATACCGTTTGCGTTGAATGGAAAGGGATGAGGAGCGAGGAGAAAGTTCATATTCACAAAGGAGTGAGGCAGGGGTGCCCTTTATCCCCGCTGCTGTTTATGATGTACATGGTGAGGATGGAGAGGGCGCTAGAAGGAAGTAATATCGGGTTTAATTTCGCATACAAACAGGCGGGTACAGTAGTAGAGCAGCAGCTTCCAGGTTTATTTTATGCGGACGTCATTGTGTTGCTAGCTAACAAGCAAATTGATTTGCAACGTCTGGCCAATATCTGTGGACAGGTAGGCAACAATTTAGGTTTGAAATTTAGTGTTAGAAAAATCAGGTGTTATGGTACAATGAAAACAGTGAACAGACAGTGGAGATACAGTGCCAGAAAATACCTCGGGTAACAGAATATAAATACCTTGGTATATCGATAAACGAAGGCAATAGATATATGGAAACACAGGGAAAAACAATAACAGTGAAGGTGAAGAGAAATTCAGCTATAATGAAGCACAGAGCGCTATGGGGATACAATAGGTACGAGATCCTCCGAGGTATGTGGAAAGGTGTAATGGTTTCAGGACTTACTTTTGTAAATGCGATTGTTTGCTTTAAATCAGAGGTAAAATCAGGACTCGACGGGAACCAAAAGTCAGTGGGTCGCCTCGCATTGGGCGTTCACGGGAAGACTACAAATGAAGCTGTGCAGGGTGATATGGGCTGGACTAGTTTTGAAGTGAGGGAAGCTCGCAGTAAAATTGAGTATGAAGAACGACGGAGGGAATATGGAAGAAAGTAAATGGGCTGGGAGAGTGTTCAGATGTCTCTACAGGAAAAACATTGATTCACAGTGGAGGAAAAGAACTAGGAAACTTACCAGCAAGTATGCGGCCTGTAGGGTGAGTAACACAGCAACAAAGAAGGTCAAGCGGAAAGTCAGAGAGGCTGAATTAATCTCATGGGTGGCGGCAATGAAAAGGAAACCTGTCATGAGTAACTACTTAAGAGGAAAACAGGAAATCAGGAAAGAAACCATTTATGATAACTCAAAGGGAAGCTCATTACTTTTCGAAGAGAGATCGGGATGCCTTAGAAGACGCACCTATAAAGCGAGATATAAGAAGGAAAAAGAAGCATGTGCTTGTTGCGGTAAAGCTAGGGAAACTATGGAACATGTTTTATTAGAAGGTGAAGACGTCTACCCAGCGGTCGATTCAGGCACCACTGGCCTCCTTGAAGCCCTTGGTTTCAGCGGGTGCAGTGGTAAAGTAAACATGTCCGCAATAGGCATTAGTAAGAGGCGATTGGAGGATTGGTGAAAGAAAAGTAGGGAAACGACAAAAGACGGAGACGTACAAAAGCACACTTCGCAATAAGGGATAAAAAAATTTGGGTGTGGTAGTTCATACTGTTTTTTTTTCTTTTTTTATTGTTTAACATAGGTAGGATTTTAGGCAGTATATTAGCAAGAGCTTGGTGGCGCAACCCACCACCCCGTTCCAAAGGGGACGCTCATAACATCCATCCATCCATCCATCCATAGGCGGTTCACTAGGCGCATAGGCTATTGGCACAGGGCCACGGCTGTGCCAAGTGTGGCCAGCCACCTTACAATAGGGCAATAACAGCTTGGTCTCCGTTAAAATAGTTTATTCACTCGCACCTTCTAACGGCTGCGGAGCAAACATGACTCCGCCGGGAAAAGAACAAAACAGAAAAACGAGCTTTCCCGCCAAAAACACGCTTTTAATAGCGTTTCGAGAAGGCATGCAATGATAGAAATAGTCTTTTCGAAAACGTTTCCTAAGCAATTTTAACGCTCAGATATATTTAGACTGGTCTGAGGCGTCTTTAAGAAGTCGGAAAAGTTCGGAAATCCGTTTTATCTTCTGTATCCCTGAAATCGACGTCTTTAAGACTTTGTGTGCTCTACCTGGGGGGAAACACTGGTTCGCAATAGTCCTGCGACTCCCAACGACTGTCTCGCCGAAATACTCTTTCCTTTTCAATACACTCGCACCAATTAATCTAGTGACCTTGCTCGTGACAAAATGGACACGCGTCGATTCACACAAACGCGTGCTCGATCTCACGGCACCGAAGCCCACAGCGGGTATACAGCATGTTGACAGGAACACCGCAGGCTACGTCGCGCAGACCCGTGCACCCGTTTCACTGCGGTGAGCTGTATACCCACTTCTTGTCGAGCAATTAACGCAGGAGCCGCTCTCGCACCCCGAGCCTCGCGCTAACCGTTGACCGCATCAAGTCGGCGACCCAGGCCGAGCTGACGAATGGGTCGACGTTCGAGTCGTCGTGTGAATTCGTCCGTGCCGGTGCGCGTGTCCGTTTTGCTCGGGCCGCCCCGCGAGCGTCTCAATCTCTCAGTTCGCGCTTCTCAGCATTGGGGGATCTGTGCCAGGAGCCCGAAGGGGCAAGCGGTCATTTGTTCGCGTCGAGTGCTGCTGCCGTTTACGCCACACGTCGTTGCGAGGGCCGGTGTAGCAGCTCGTAGCGGACGACCGAGAGAGCGGGAGCGATGCATCAAAACATAGCCATGCCCTGTACCCTGGTTACATGCTGTGTCGTCACGTCACGACATGGTGCGGCGCTTTGACGAATGTAACTAGCGTTCTCTTAGCTTGCTCACTGAACGTGCGTCGTTAGTTCCTTTAGATTATGACATATAATATTTCTCTACCGATAAGCGGCTAACTCTAGAACTGAGAAGAGGCTGTAAAAAAGTCGGTGACGTCACGGCGCGTCGGGGCGCAACGTCGCCACTCGTCATTCCCTATAGCATTTTTTCTGGCTAACGTAGCCTCCTCCTCCTTCCGCAGTAAAAAGTGGTGCTCTGGCTATTGCAGAAACGTAATTATCTTATCTAACAGCATTTCTCTTTATTGCTTTATAATCCCGGATTTTCGCTCTAGCTGCAGGTCACCGAAGGTGTGACAGCGTGTCGCACAGTTCACGCGCAGCTGAAGATTATGCCCGATCGAGTCACAGCTGGGCAGCTTATCCCGATAACCCCACTGTTGATGTGCGCTATCGGCCCTCGACACTCGCTTTGTCGCCAGGCAACACGTTGCGAAGGGGCTCGCATCGAGTCCTTCGTATGTATGCACCTCTATCTGTTCACATATACACGTCAAAGCAGACTGCGCAGTCAGAGAGCTGTAGAAGCTCCGACCGTTCCCCTCTTTACAAAAGGACACAGCCGTTTGTATTTTTTATGTTTAAACAATACGATTCACAATCGTACTTCGTCACTTAGCGCCGCAGACCAGAGGGACTTTATCAATGACAGATGGACCCCAGTCACGTGGGCACTTTCAAACTCCTTTAAACCAAAAATCAAGGGAGGACGCGCGCCGACACATGGGCGCATCAAAGGAGGCCTGGTCGAAGGAAGCCCTCGGTCAAGGGAGTCCGCGTTTGTCCTTTGAAACCTCAAGGAAATACTGTTGAGCCTAGAGGGCATCCAACCGAGGAAAAAAAAAACACGGAAGTTCAATTTTTACCTGTTAAAATTTAAACAAGTTTCATTGTATCATAGAAGTTTCTAAGCACAAAACGCTCGTGACACGTACCCGCGATCTATATCACGAATGTGCAGGTACAAAAGCGCCGGCACGGCCTGTAGCCATCAGCAACATCGATGCAAGATGGGTGCCACGTGCGATTTGGTTGTCGTCTGCTACGCATCGAAGTGTCTTCGTTCTTTTTTATTCTTGACCGCGCGCCGTTATCTCATTTCGTTCCTCGTCACTTTTGCGTCTCAGCATACGTTGCAGTTTCCGTTAGAAGCTTCAGAGGATACCATCTGGAGACCGTGTAGCACTGACACATATCACTTGAATTAACGTTCCTTTGAAAGCTCTATGCTCCTTAACTTCAAATGACCTTTGGTACGCGGGCTGGGGTCACAAGCGTGCTGTTCTGACATGAATCATTATACGGCGGCATCTATGCGAATGCGACGAGTGGCGCCTAGCATCGTCTTTCTAGCGCGTCGCATTCATGTAAACGGCGGTAATGAGCTAGGAAGGCGAACCACATCGATGCGACAAGGTGGGGTAGTTCGATAACTAAATTCGAGGCACGTGCATTGAAACGCTGGCGCAGAGCGTTGAGGGAGAGAGACGGCTGCCGCCATGTGCCCTCCTCCACTCGCGAGAGAAACGAAAATCGCCGGAAACACTTGCAGCTTGCTTCGGACGAAGGGGGAATGCGCCGCATGCAAACGCTGTAGCATAGTAATTACCATGATGCGCTAAAGTTTGCGATACGCTATGTGTATACGCTATCGCATTCATGGATGTCCAGCTATTGGTCAGAAAAAAATAAACAAACGCACGCGTTTTCTCTCTTATCCCTATCGGCCTCTCTTTTCGGTTCTCCTTTCCCTTGGCTACTCCTTCTGTTGATAAACTTTTACCTAGTCGATCTGTAAATAGAGTTACCTTCTTTATTCCACCCTGTCTGCATGTACGTCATTTTACTCCCCTAACCCCCATCTGCCCATATGCTGCTGACCACCGTTCAGCTGATCGGCAGATTGGACTACACAATTACAGTGCGGTTGGTAGTAATTTCCTTCCCTTCCGTTCTCCTTACTTATTTACTTATGTCAATTATTATTATTATTATTATTATTATTATTATTATTTATGGAAACATACAAAACACAAAGAAAACAGGGAGGGAGCAAGCTGACAACTGCCACCGAGAGGGGCACAGCGCCTGCTTACCCTTTCCGGAGGAGGGAATGAAAAAGAGGAGAAGAGGAGAAGAAGATAGGAAACAAAAAAATAGGGAAGAAAATAGGAAATAAACAAATGACAAAGACACGGACAAAGAAAGTAGGAACACGGAATAAAATTTCTATAAACGGGAGGCCAAGTCAGTTTTCTGCATGAAACTTAGCAAGGTTCTATGGACCTGGTCGCCTTGAGCAACACTCCCTCCCGGAAAGAGGCAATCGACAAGGGTCGCACACCTGAGTCCAATCAGTCCATATTCCTTTAATTAGCAGTGCACGTTGTGTGACGAATGCGGGACACTGCAATATAAGGTGTTGAAGTGTCTCATAGGAGTCACAGGACGTACACGACGGACTGTCCACACGTCCTTGACGATACAAACGTTCGCGAACCAACACAGAGCCAACTTTTATTTCAATAAACAACCAACAACAACCGGTGTTGCTCTTGCCGTACACATCTGCCCCTTCCGCTGCGGACTTCTATAGACTGCTAGATTTTACTGGTGAATAGTACCTTAGTTCCTTCTGTTCCAGGTGATTACGAACTTAACCGAAGCGATGTGTAGCTCAAACGGGACGCACTAAGCGACAGAGAAATTGTCCTTTTCTGCCGTCTTGGGCGCCCCGTTTGAGCTCGCTACACGTATACATCGCGTAGTGCCTCAGTTTGGGTCACCCTAGGACTACTCGAGCAGATTTCTTTTCGCACTCGCTTATGGTTGCAAGTACACTCAACGTCGGACTCTCCCCTCACAGCGTACACAAAATGCCGAGTCGCTTTTATACTGCAGCACCTGAGTGCCGATGCTGAACTTGTCTCAATGTCCTGCCCCGTCAAGCGATCTGCCGTGGTGCAGTGCTTAGAGTACCTGACTTGTGAGTGCGATGACGTGAGTTCGGATCCTACTTATGGCCACTTTTCTTCTTTTTTTTTTAGTTCAGTAACATTTTTATCAGGGTATAAATGCTTAATTTCTTTAATTCCACCTTTGCGGAGCATCGAAATAATGACCGTTACTCCCTTGACGAGCATCGGAAAAGAGCAACTGTTAATCTTCGGATGAGTAACGGCATGGGTAGTAATAGTTCATCCCCTCGACTTACCCCCTAAGGGGAGGAATGGCTGTGGCAGAACAGTTCCTCCCCTAAAGGAGTAACTTCAATACCTCATTTCCTCCTTTTCTTCTTAGCGTGTATAAACAGCAGCAAGATACACCAATGCAACAAGTAGCAATTCCTTTGCATTTCAGGCATATACAGGGACCGTATAAACGAGTTCATGCATTTACGAGCAAATGGACGACCGATGATATTACGTATAATTACATGGATATCGGTGGCTCACTACTGTATACCCTGTGTAACCAAGAGCAACGCGACCCCCATCGCAGCACGCCTTTGGCCAGCCCCCGCGACTAGTAATGGTTGTTTGTTAGATGGATGAATAAAGGAAGGGAAGGAAAATTGCTACTTACCGCAGTAGTTGTCTAGCGCAGTCTGCTGACACCTAAACCGCGGTCAGCACTGAAGGAAGGAGAGCGTATTAAAAGTAAAAGGACAGGGAAAGAGTATAGAGTAAAGAAGCGCTATATATTTACATATCGAGGTGAGCTACGACAACAGTGAGGACAGGCCCAACTCGTGTAGTGCTTCGCGGGGACGCGTCTGGAGACAACGGCGCCATGTCACGGGTTGCTGTCAGACGACGAGTGACGTGTTTGTTCGCATGTTCTTCTGCGGCAGAGTAGGTAGGGACTGCAAAAGTTGTGGGATTCAAAATATCCTATACAGGCGTGGTGAACGACCACTGGCGCACCACTTCCGATGTTGACCCCAAGTAAACCAGAATGGAGCTCGTCTCGGTCGCCGAACTCAACAGACAGGTTCGCACTGTTTTGTCGGCACCGCTCTTATGACGTGAACAGCAGTCACTGGCGGCGTGACGTCGGTTGTTCTCAGCGAGTGTTACACTCTACAAAAAGTTTACACCCTTTGGGACTCATCTTGTCCCCAAACAGTAATCGTCATCTGCCTTGCTTGCGTTTCCTTTCTTGAAAACTCGACTCTCGCTACATTCCTGTCAGGAATACTGTGTCATGCTGATGACGCTCAAGCCGTTCGTGACTAGGAAGTACCGGGATCGCAGCGTTAAAGAAAGGAAATGCGTGCAAGACAGATGACAATTAATGTCTGGGGACAAAATACAACCCAAAGGGTGCAAACTTTTTTTTAGAGTGTAAGTTTCAGACAGGCATTCGCAGGATCTCATTCCTGAAGCAGTTCATTGTTGCTGCGCCCTTTTTTACGAGGTGAAGTGTCGTAGGGGATGACCCGCCGGCCGGATCAGTCAACTGCGGCTGTTGTCAGGCTGGCGCTGATTTCAGCACATGTTTTGTGCATGTTCGAACCGGTTTCTTGTTGTCCTGCGTAATAATGAAATACAAGATCAGTGACACGTTCCGACACTGAAGAATTGCTAGCTGGTAACACCACTGAAATGGCAAACCACATCGGCCGATAATCTATATGTAGGACGAAACAATGAATGATTGAATAAATAAACCGTTTTTACGATGTAAAAAAATAGATTCGGTGGAACCCATGCCACGATGATCGTCGACGCTAATGCGTTTAGCAGTGAATCAACATGACGGGACAACGTGTTGCCACCCTCCAGACGAGTTATCTATGAGGCGTGTACCGTAGCGGGATTCCTGTTTCGCGCCTCCCTAAGGACACTCGGCGCCATCTAGTAGCGCCGCCGGGAAGACTGCGCATGGCCTCCGAAATGCGTGGCGCGCCGGTGCGTGCGAACGCTGACAATTAAACGCATCGTACTGCAGCCGAGCTGCAGTACGATGAGTACGAGCTCCTATTCGCACACTTCATTCTGGACACGCTGCGCCATTTAGTGGCACAGCCGAGAAGCCCAGCGCGTGGCGTTAGAGACAAACGTTGCCGATTCGTGTGGACGTGAGGTCCCTAGATGAAAACTTCTTTTAACTTGGGGGCTTATGAGAACGTGGAGGATTGTTCCCTCGATCGCTTGCCGCACGCCTAAAGGTCTCGTACAAAGTGGCCCAATTAAGTTGGCGAGAGTTTCATTGAAAAGTGGCACATATACCCGGTGCATTTGTCGCCCATCACAGGCTCGAAAGTCGAATATACGAAAGTTGCAAACATTCGGTGAATGCGTCGGATCTAGCGCCTGGCACACTGAATCACTTCCAATACGTACAAAATTTTTGTTACCAAAAAGAATATTTGTTTAGGCTAATGAACTGTGGATGGACCGGGCTTAGTGCATCTTTACGTGCGGCAAATAGTACCTCGTTTCTTCTTTTTCCGCGATATTTCGCATCCTATGATTCTGTCACTCAGCAAGTGGAACCTGTTACTGCTTTACCTGATTTCGTTGTTTTTTCAACATTTTCTTCGTGCTTATGCTTGCGGAGGTTCATGCAAGAAGTTCACTTGGTGGTTCGTTTCCTGACAGTTTGGCTTTCCACTGACCACTTGTACTCCGTGTCGCGTAAAACGTTATACAAAGATTCACTGTCTATGCCATTTCTGCCTCCATTTTCCCGATCACTATACATTGAATTGCCAGGCCACGATGTGCTAAAGCAAGTTCGTGAAATGTATGTATCCACTTGCTGTAAAATATATTCCTCTATAAAATTCATAATGGAACGTCACCGCTTAAATATGGCCACAGAAAAAAGCGTATCTTTGTACGTTTTGTTAACTCTCGCCTTTGTGATGTGCCACAGAAAATTGAGCATTGTTTTATTGGCTGCAAAGACGCCATCCTACCTTGGGATGTCTAACGAACTCTATAGAAAGACTTTGAAAATCAACCCTTATACTGTGCGATACCTGCTGCCGACCTCTGATGATAATGCACCTTTCGACAATGTTTTTTTTTTCTCGTAGAAATGCACAGTCTGCGGAAATCGCGTGTGATGGACCACAAGGACGAACCGATTGCACTACAATGGTAAATTTTATCTAGGTGTACGTACACCTAAAGCAAGTTTATTATGAATATGATATTCAACCGGACTGATACTCCATTTTGGTTATATATGTTCGTATCCTTACAACCCTTCTAAAATGGAACCAGCTTTTCCACCTAAAGTATGACCGGTACCTCTTCTGTGTGTGACTGACATTGCGCCCGCCATTCTATGACTATGCACAATTGGTGAATGTTCAATTGGATTACAAGTTACTGTAATAAACACAATGAAAGAAAGAAGAAAAAATCCCCACCCAAGCATTTCGTACAATTGGTTAACCAGCGAAGCTGAAACATGCGGCCCCGGCGTTTATCACTAGGTTAATCCCGACAGTTCATCAAACGACGCCTTGGTAGTCTGCAGGATCCTCGGTACGCAGTTGGTGCTTGCGCTCGCCTGCGCGAGCCTATTCTTGTGCCCGGGCTGCAGCATCGGGACGGCGTAGACGAGCTCTTTCCCGCTTCGCATGCAGCGTTGCTGATCGAAAGCTGCCTGCTCCTCAGGAGTACGTATGACGCGGGGTCTAACCATATCGGAGCCGGAGAGAAACTGCTGTGCGCGTGCTCGGCTGCGATCGAGGGAGAGCAACGACGTCACTACTGGCGCAGTGAATCGCGCCCCTCTCTTTCTCTTTTTCTCGCGCATGCGCATGTGGTTGCGCCGGAGGGATTTTTGGCATACAAGCGAAAGACGGACGGACGGACGAATCGGCTAGCCATATACAACTTGGCTGTAAAAAGCATTTCTGGAGCAGCCTGCTAAAAACGTTGAGTTGCTGTTCTTGAGGAAACCGTTTGATATTTGTTGGATTCCGCCCAGCATCGCAGAAATTTAAGGGACCTTTTTTGCCATTGTAGAGCGGCACACATCTACTGGCACATACTTATATAGTGACCAAAGTTGACATCAAAGAGGTTAATTGAAGAGCCGTACATATCCAGCCTCGCATCTTCAGTGAACCATGTCGGTGGTAAGAAGGTTCCTTGAAGCACGGCACATGTGTACACATTTTTCGGTACTTGCAGCGCTCACAAAGATGGAGAGAAATACACTGGACACGCGCTGACCCACAACTAACTTTTTTTTTTATCGGAAAGCATGCGCATATATATGTATACAATAGCATAAGCAGAAGAACAGAAAGATACAACAACCAAAACATAGTACATGAGTGGATGATTGTCGTATCGCGTCATCATAATTTACACGTGCTAGTGAGCAAGAAAACGGTTCGATGCAAACATAGATAGATAGATAGATAGATAGATAGATAGATAGATAGATAGATAGATAGATAGATAGATAGATAGATAGATAGATCGATAGATCGATAGATAGATAGATAGATAGATAGATAGATAGATAGATAGATAGATAGATAGATAGATAGATAGATAGATAGATAGATAGATAGATAGCCAGCCAGCCTCCGGAAAGTCTGAAGTGTCATAAGAATGCTAATGCATTAAAGAGTTCAAAATCACTCGACTACTCTCCCCTTTCCAGACAAAAAGAAACGCATATTTTTCCAGATATTAATGTGCAACACGACGCCGATGACGCTGCCTTCGTGGAAAAAAAAGCCCAACGCGTGCGCCATCACTTTTTTTTTTAGCATCGAACGGAAAGGGACACAGTGCTCTTAATCCCAGTGATACATGAGCGAAGAGGCCAAGGGCACAACGCATCCGCTGGAAAAAGCAGCACTTCTTCCAGTCATTGTATCTCGACTTGGTTGATTTCAAACAGGGTTGACTTTGGCTGTAACAGCACTAGTTTTGTTATAATAAAATGACAGAAGAATGTAGGAAACGAAGCTCCGCAGCCATCGTAACTGTCTCACTCATCAGTGGACATCTGAACTGTTCCGTGAGAACGTATATGGGAGGGGAAAGTTATACGCAACATAATAGAATGTAGTGAAATTAGGAAGAAATAGGAGAAAAATAAGAAAGGGAAGGAATACACTAGAAAATAAATAAATACACCACATGAAATGCATCAATATACTTAAATATATGTATGTATATATGGGTACGCGTATATGGATGTATTTCATATAGTTATTTATTTTCTAGTGTATTCCTTCCCCTTCCTATCTTTCTCCTATTTCTTGCCTTATATATATATATATATATATATATATATATATATATATATATATATATATATATATATATATATATATATATATTCTGCAACATCGGGCACGCGTGCACGTCGTAGCAGATAGGCCGAGCCTTTCTGCTGCGACGTGTACCGACGTGGGAGCGGCCCGCTATGTGCTGACGCGCGTTCCGAAGGACCAGAATGAAGTTTTACCATATCATGCCACTCACAGCACGTGGCTGCTTCAAAATCTTGGACTATACTTCTTTAACCCGCCCTTAGTCCTGGGAACTGCCTTCTGGGAAACGTGGGGGCGGCGGAAGCGGCTGCTGCTGCTTTAAGCATTGAAACAGCAAACGGTACCTAAATATAATCAGTGCCTTGTACATTTATTAAGGGGGGGATGTGGGCCGAAAATTGCATTTTTTATTTGCAAAAGATTTAATTTTTTAGATTTTAAGTTCAAAATTACGCTTCAACATTCTGTTTTCATCCGTTTAAAAAACAGGCATTTCTCCACCCAGTAGGCGAAGAAAAATATTTCTAATGGAGGCATGTGAGCAGTAGGGGCTTCATTTTTAATGCGAATAGCATTCTTTGCATATTTCAGGCGCTTAGCTGCCTGCCTGCCTGCCTGCCTGCCTGCTGCACTGCAGGGCGGTACATGTTGTATATACTGTTGGTCAGTTGTTAAAGTGTATATAGCGCCGATATTGTTGTTCATAGTTTGTTGTGATTGCGTGTTGTTAAGTTTCTGTTTGAGGGAACAAGTTGGGTCGGGATTTCTTTTCGCTTTTTCCTCTTCTCGTCCGTTAATGTCAAGGATACCCAAGATAGAGAGCCTTATTCTGCACAACATATTGCTTGCAGCGTCGTCTCCGTACACAGAGTCATAGCGCGTGCTCTCAACCGTTGTCCTCTGCCCTTCGTTCAGTTCAGACTGTTATTGTCTGTCACAGCACGTGATCAACATATCGGCTCCATCAGTACACAGGTGGCGCCGCTGAGAAGCAGCGGCGCCACGCTGCTCAGCGCCGCCTGTGGCGAGCGGTGCGACACTGTGAAGGTGGGAGGACCGCGAGGTTTCGAAACTATACGTGCACACTTTTCCGAAAGCCGCACGTGTATGCGTAATTCGTCGCTTTTTTTTGTGTGTGTGTGCACGTGAAGGTGCTGCGTGCTCCTCGGTGATGTCGCAAATAGTTTTAGCGGGGTTTAGGCCTATTAAAGGAATAGGAGAGTACTTTCACGCTGCTGGCGTTAACCAGCGGAGACAAGCTGTACACTGCTTCACATATTCTCTCAGCGAAAGAAGTGGACGACCTGGACGTTCACGC